>NW_015150481.1:868300-884912 GCF_000732505.1 Cyprinodon variegatus
ATATATATATATATATATATATATATATATGCAGTGTAGAGGGAGGTGGTGTAACAGTTTGTGAAAAAAATCCTCCACCAATATACCTTTAAGCAAAGACCCTAAGCGTGTTAAATCTATCATTGGGCATGTCACAGTTTGAATCTATCAGGTACACGTTTTAACTTTTCTTCACTACTAGTCTGATAACTGACTGGTCGGGGTGGGAATCAAAAACCGTTTCCTGTTCAGAAGCGGTTTCCTGTGTCCCAATTTCATGGCACGGTTTGGCAGCTCGCTTAAGGATTCTCTAAACGATTCCAGGCAGCACCACCTGGGCAGCATGACTTATGTCATGTTTTTTATGCAAGTTACGCACACTGCATACAGTAAGCAAGTACGACATGACCAGGCGTAAGTCTAGAAAAGCAAAACAAAAAAATGGCGTCCCATCAGGTAAACCGATAGAAAGTTTGGCTTCATTTTAAGGAAGATAAAGTTGGCAACAAGGCATATTGCAATCATTGTAAAGTGGCAATTACATCAGGAAATACATCAAACGTGCAGAAACACCTGCCCACACAACATGGCATACATTTTAACGAATGTTGTTTTTTTGATGACTTCCAGACAGAAGCTAAAGTTATGACCAGCATGGAAGGCAACTCTGGTGGTAAGTAGCTAGTTTTACATCCCTGGCTGTTCTTAATATGGTTCCTAGTAAATCATATACCATTTCTGAAAATAAACCAATTTCCTACCTCTCTTTGGGGTTATTAAGGAAGTGTGCCTTTCTCGTTAATCCAGCCCTTCATTACTGGTAGCTGTAATTCTTACACGATTCTAGCTATTGCAATGGATGTAACGAAACATGCTATGAAGTTGCTCTGCAGTTTAGGGAGAGAGAGAAAGTTGATGTTCGTTTATTTAAATCAGGGGGAGATGAGTTTATTTGCCGAAATTGTACAGTAACGCTTTTTCATTAAACAGATGCCTTCTCCATTAGATTTAGATTACTGTGATGAGAATCGATAAGAGAATCAAATCGTTTGACAGAATCGATAAGGGAATCAGAATTGTGAAAATCTTATCAATTCCCAACCCTACTGACTTTTTGCACATGGTGCAACACTGTTTTTATGACCAAACTTCAACATTTTTGGTAAATGACTTGCAGTAATGGGGATCATGTAAAGACAAGCTGGAGATGGTGGAGCCCAGAGTTGTTACACTACAGTGTGGCTTTTCATTCCTGATAAGTGCCTCATAATGAAAATGTGATTACTGATGATGACAGAGTGAGTCAGGGATTAGAGTGGGGGCTCACTTTACAGGCTTTGTTCCAGGTGCATGCTCAAAACTGTAGAAAACATGAAATTACACATGCTGACATGGAGCCTCTCATTGACAGGCAAAAGGGCAGCTGGCAGTGAATTGGTATTAAGTGCCGGTACAGATGTGGGCCGTAAATAAACACAACCAAGAAAATCTCAGAACTATTTTTTTTTTCATGCTAAAGCACTCAATAGAAAATGGGGAAATAACTCCAGCTGCAGAAGGAAATGCATCAGAAATCAGCTGCACAGGAAACCAGCACTTCATTTCTATAAGTATGGGACATCATCATGCACATTCCTCGATAGTCTGATTCAACTCTTTATACAGCTGCAGGAAGAGGAACAGAAAGGACTTCATCTGGGAAGCTATATTAATATTTAATTATATATATATATATATATATATATATATATATATATATATATATATATATATGTGTGTGTGTGTGTGTGTGTGTGTCTGTGTGTGTAAATATTCATAATGATTTAAACTACGTCAATGATAAAAAAAAAGGAAGAAATAGAAATAAAAACAGCCTTATAGAAATACCAATTTCACCAAATCTCATCACTTGACTGTGGTATGTAGAGGGAACCCGAGTGTACCAAGACTGAATTAGCATTCATGTGCGATCCATTACAGCCTCTTTGCTAGAAAGCAGCCTAAATGGCACTCGGCTCCACAAAGTGTCATAAAGGTTACGACTGAATTGCAGGGGCTGTGGAGAACAAATACAAAATGAATTGTTAGAATATTGTGCAAAATACTTCAATTTATTCAACACACCGGCTGTAAGGGAGATTGGCTCAGCTGTGTTTATTTCACTAGTTTCATATTCTGTGCACTTAGCAATTCATGTTGTTTGGTGGAGCATTCTGCTCTGTTGTTTCCCCACAGATGAGCAGCACTGATGGAGATTCACTGTCTGTGAATGAAGCTGAATAATATGATGAGTGGACACACACTGGCCAGAGTATCCAGGCTATGAAGAGAAAGAAAGAAAGAAAGAAAGAAAGAAAGAAAGAAAGAAAGAAAGAAAGAAAGAAAGAAAAGCTTCATTCTCTTTAAATGTTTCCTCAATCATATGAGACAATCATGCATCACCACACAGTTAATTCACAAGATCCTGTTACTCTTGAGTTTCCTGTTTTGCTTCATATTCATAGATTAGATTTCACGATCACTATCAACATTCTAATCACAATCCAACAAAACTGATTTAGATGTTTATTTTTTATTATATGAATACAACCAAAGCGATAATTAATTTCAGTAAATTCATTCCTTTTTGATCAATACAGCAATAATTTTCAAATTATAGAGGCACTTAATTTTGGTCACATTGCAAGTAGCTAGAGTAAGACATTACATTTCTCCAACCCTAGAGATGGCACTAATAACCTTAAAGTGGGTTTGTTGCCATAAAAATAAAAAAAGCAAGTTGAAACTAGCACCCAAATCCATGCATGCAAATGTGAGTAAGCACTGTTTCACATGGAGTTACAGTTAAGTCTTGCAACGATGGACTCTGGACAAGGAAGCATTCAAGCTTATGAAAAATCTAAAACCTTAAATGAAACCCCCGAATGCTGTTGGTTAGTGCAAAAAAGAAAAAAATCAAAATACAATCACATTACTGGTTGAAAATAATTGCAATTTTAATTATAGCATAACGTTAAGTAGAAAGAAAAGGGTGCCAAGGAAACAGGGCTAACCACAGTATTAATAGAAGTGTAGATCAAAGGCCATTCAATATATGAAGACATAATTACATGGTCTGGACTGTAGCTCCAGTCAGGGGCACAGATCATTAATGAGAGTCTGTGGTCTAACAGTCATTTTCTCAGCCAAAAAAGAAGTCCTAGAATCTGTAAGGACGGTGCTGAGAAACATTCTACGTGTTTGAGGTCAAATATTCTTCTCTGATACAGCAGTAACAATTTTGAATGATGTCAACCAGAATTGCTCTTCCATTTGGTCTGCTGGTCCATGGAGTTTAAAAAATCCAAAGTTGATTCAGCCATCTACCATGAAGGTTTTAGAGCACTTAATGCTTTCCTCTGCATACATGTTTAATGTAATTGCACGTTTTCCTTTTTCAGCTAAACTTGGCACCTGCTCACACTTTGAAAGCAAAGAATCTATGATGTATAGTCGAGAGAAAGAGACGGACAAAATGCTGCAGAGAGGATAAAGGTGACTTTATAAGTAATCTGCAATTCCTTAACCCTTAGCAGTGTCATGGGATGATCACCTTCAAGTTGTTATCACAAACATTGAAATGGGACACCATCATTTTAGAACTTCAACTCCATAAAAAGGTTAAGCTATCTGAACACCAAACATGCTGTTCCTCAACTTAAAGAAATACAAACAAAAAATGAGAAACATTTGCTTCAGAAAAGTATGAATGCAAATTGTATTAAAAAGCTATTGAAGTAAACAAGTTTATGGGTGCAGAATAACAAGAAACATTGCTCACAGCCCCGTATGAGTACTGATGTGGTTAAATGTGGCTGATTGTAATAGCCTCAGAAACTTGGACACATTAATCAGGCCGACAAGGACGATTTTCATCAGGCTTTATTTTTAACAAAAGAACACAGCAAGCGACTGGGCAGCAGCGGAGTGGATAACCTGCAGATTATCCATCCCTGCAGATTCTCTGCAGGGATGGACAACACAGGTCAGTGACTGGAATGTCGGGCCGATCACAACTAGGAGCTAAAGTCACTGACCTAGTTCAAAGTCCAGTCCGATCCCAGAGGAGAGGGAGATTGTCCACCGTTTGCAGCCGTAGCTGCTTCCATAGCCCCGAGTGATGCTAAGCTGACGCCAGCCGATGCTGAGGGAGCAACAGTGTCTGTAGGGAGAATCCAAGCCGAGGTCAGTGAAACAGTCCAGGATCGGTAACCAGCAGAATCCAAGAAAACAAAACAAAATCACAGCAGACAGAGCAGACAAGGGCCGGGTAAAAAGTTGAATATCCAGAATGGGAAACAGGTCAGAGTCACATTTACAGACAAGACTGATGGTAGGCAGGCAAACAACATAAAAAGCTGAGGGAAGCAGGTGGATATGATTGCCGTTAATCAGCCGCCAGGCCAAATAAACAGGTAAGCAGGAGCAAATGAAAGACACCAACCATCAGCGCCAAGACCATAACAATGATAGGTGCTGCAAATGTAATTTTTCATGTTTTTTTTTTTACTGCACCAATTTTAATGTTTAAATAAATGTGGGAGTTTTGGCCCAGTGGTTAGAGACATGCGCTTGTGCTCTGAGAAGGTTACACGTACCCGGTTTGATCCCCACAGCCTGCACTCTGGGTTCCTGAGCAAAACCCTTAACCCCACACTGCTCCCCTGGCGCCACACAATGGCAGCCCACTGCTCCCCAAGGGGATGGGTCAAAAGCTGAGGTCGAATTTCCACATTGTGTGACAATAAAGGGATGTACATACAAAATGTTTGAACTTTACTCCCTCTCAGAAAATTTGTAAAATATATTATATAAAGTGTTTAGAAACTAAAACACTATAAAAACCGATAACTTTTGCTCATTGTAAAATTTTGCACAGAGTGAACACAGAGTGACTCAACAGCATATGGACATTTCAGTTGGTGTTGCACTATAAAACCACCAATCACCTTGATTGTAGGTTACAAAAGGATCTAGATTCTAGAGACTGCTCTGCCACTTTTGCATATTAACGTTTGTGCCTCAAAATGGTCTTTCTCTTCTTTTCTGCCTGCATCTTCTCCACTTAGCAATTGTGCCATCCATCTGTGGGCAGCGCTGTTGCTAATTGCATCTAACTTTGTGATATGCAAAGAAAATCCACTCTGCACTCCCAAACTCACCATAATGAGAGAACAAAAGCTTTTAAATATAAATAAGTTTCCTGGCATTCTTTCTTTTACATCCACAATATTGCTGATGTTGGGCCATAAGGGAAGTATTCCAGCTAAATTAGTCTTTCTGATGTTTGATCATTTCATGTGTTTACAGTTGTGTGAGACGAGTTAACAACATGGCCTGCATGATATGCCATGCATACATGTTTTGAGCTGTTTATAAAGCTGAATTAATCTTTATTTCATCACTAATATAAAGTATACATAAATTTTTTTCTCATATGTTCACATCACATTTGGTTACCAAAACTTGATCAAAGAGTACATTAAGAGGAGTGTTTGCCAGTTGCTAGCTCAGTCATTTTGGTTGTTGGTTTATGATTAAGCAAAGCATTTCATGAAACAATATTTTGCCAAATAATATTTCATTTACCTCTTACATTTACATTGGGAATTGGTTTGACCACATTCCAATCATTCTAAATGAGTTAAAAGTTAATTTGACCACGTTACAAGTTCTTCACGTTAAACATAAATTTCTGGCTGAACTGTGATACATACACCTGATTTTATTTATTATGATTTTCAACCATATTTTTCTTTGTTCTTTGTTTACAGAGTAGCTTTGTTTACTTGAGTTTCATTGATAAAGTCAAGAGTTTTTAACTGAAATATGTTTATCTTGGAGTTGAATATTTGTTAATAAACTCATATTTGGAATGAAAGTTTTGGTGAAGTTATTCTATGTATTAGCAAAGTTATCTGTTTAACCATGATTTGAGTTTGATTCATACTTTCCTTTGATGTTCTAACACACAGCCAGTTGTTCAGAGAAAAATATATTACAGTATTAATATTATTTGATTAAATATTAAATATGGATTAAAGCTATTTGCCATTCTTAAGTGGTGGCCATTAAAAATATCCTAATTGCACAATGTAATATAATTCTCTAGACTTTTGCTTTAAATCTAGTTAATACGAAGTTACTTTAAGGTTTAAAGTTTGGAATTCTTAACAATCACAAAGTTGAAAAAGTCTAAGTTAAAAGTCTCCAGGTTATCCTACAGACTTATAAAATAAAACCAAAAAATGCCACAACAACAGATCTGAGGAGCAACAAAACGAGATAAACTTTCTCCAAGTTTGGCTTCTCCTCATTGGCTCTCTGATGAATCCAAAACATTTATAAGACTCTTTACATATATAGAGCCGGTCAAACATCAACATATAACAGAGATCTGATCATTTTTCCTTTAAACCTGTCTGCTTTCTCTGTGACTCCTAGGGGTTACCTTAAATTACTGCTGCCGAGTTGTAGATCATGTAGCCTCAGGCTTCTGGCTTTTTTTTTTTACCCCACAAACTTCTACCTCTGTTCTCAAATTATGCTAAATTTAAATGTATTCCTCCTATTCTCTTCATTATGTTAACATGGCTAAACAATTTCCTCTATGGGGAATGAGATAACATTTTGAATCAAACCATGCTTTGCCGTGTTTCTCTTTCGATATTAAGCTTTTCTAATAATTGGTGTTTTCATTAACTCTTTCCTTTTTATTAAAAAGAGAAACCTTAGCTGGATCAGGACTTCTTTGTTGTTGTTGTTTTTTTTTTTTTTTGCATGTTTGCTTTGTTTTCTAAAACCCTAGTTAAACAAAGCAGACACTCAAAAAACAGTAGCAAAAACACTATGTGAGTACAGTTTAGCAACTGATAAATACCTCCCTAGGTGCTAATATATAGGAAGGAAAACTTCCTGAAGCTTTATGTTTTCACTTATTTTCCAATCTTATCTTTGCTGGCTTCCTGTGAAATGCTATATGGAATTTAAAATCCTTCTCACATCAGTTCCTTAACACCTCGTAAAACCATATTATCCCTACAGAGCACTTTGCTCTCAGACTGAAGGCTTAGGGGTGATTTACAGAATTTCTAAAAGTAGAATGAGAGAAAGAGAGAAGCAGAGAAAGCTTTAAGCTTTAACTCTCCTGCGGAAACAACTCCCTGTTTGGCTTCAAAAGGTAGGCATTTTTTTCACTGTTATAGGATTTATTTTTAAACCATCCTTGTTTCTCAAATAGATACTATAAAAAAGTACATACAAAATGAAAATTTGCTTGAGGAGATATTCACAAATTTTCCATATATAGAAAAGCAGTTTGAAATTTTAATTTTTCAAAAGTAACTAATTTGAAAGTTATTTTGTATTTGTTCAACTAAATTATAAAGATACATTTACCTGAGCAGCAGAAGCACTAGGGCTACCATCTTTAGCATGCACTACTCTAGTATGGCCTGCAGCTTAGCAGCATACAACCCCGACAGTCCAACCACTCCCCTCTTTCACTGCATTGTTAAATCTGTTATTAAAAAGACACTGAGCAATGAGCTGCAAGTAATAAACATCAGTTGAAGATTCACATTTGCAGGTTGAAACTCACATTTGAATGCAGAGTTTTACACATCCGAGAATTATTGCTTTGCATCTGTAAACCTGTCAAGGCCTGAGCAAAACACAAGTTACCTGCGTCGTTATTTTCTAACAAATACATTTACATTTCTTACAAGTTAGATACAAGTTTTGTATCTAGTGATACAAAAAAGATGACATTGTAAGAGATTTCAGTTTACAAGGGGGAAATATGTATCTAGTGCCAAGCATTTTGATTTACAAGCACAGAATATATGAGTGGTAATTTCTTCCTAATGTGTATGCTACTCTTATGATATTGTAAAACTTTTCATACGGACTTTCCACATCTAAATTATTCAGTCGTGGTGTATAAAGTGAAAAGGTAATGCTTTGGTCTGAATTTGTCACTCTTAAGTCATTAATTTTGTTTTTCTAATGTGCCTCTTTCAGTAACATTTGCTCTGGACTCTTTACATTCAAAGGATGAACTTTACAGAGTAAGGTGGGAATCAAAGAAAAATATGATCGAAAAACAGTCACAGCCATGTTTAAACAATGTAAGTTACATATAAACATCTATATTCTTAAACACTTTACTCCTTTTATAAATGTCATTGCTACTGACATTAACACAAACTACAGATGTGGACTCCTGAGTAGCAAAAAGAGAAAGTTAGTAGCGCAAGGATTCTAGGAAGAAGAAGGGGTATGATTAAATAAGTTTAACTATTTCAGAAGTGTCTTCTCAGACAAATTAACATTATTTATACATAATGTTTTTATTTATACATTTTTTAACTTTACCAGATTGTATGAAATAAAGTTTTTAATTAATTAATTAATTAATTAAAATATCTTTTCAAATATACATAACATTAATACATGCTCGTTTGATCTGAACTGCGCGTTTTCACCTGTACACCACCATATATTTTATGGTGCTTATAAAAGGATATAAGAAAAAAAAAAATCTATTTTCTTTTTCTTCTCTTCAAATTTCTTCTAGGCATCCTATCTTGTTATTGTCTTTATTGATGGCCAGGCCCCATTTGACTTGGTGGTCGACTTCTGTATAGTGATTGTAACATCCTGTTAAAAATCCTCTTTGCTAAAACATAAAAGTATCTCATCAACAGCATTTGGGTGTTATTTCAGGAAATACTAATTGTTATAATGGATCTATTTTCTAATCCGACACTCTAAGCCCATTAAGATCTATTAGATCTGCTAGTCATTTCCTGTCTGAGAGATAAAAAGCAGCAACAGGGAGGAAATTATATCAAATGCAGAGTTTAAAGATGTAGACAACTGTGATTTACAGAATGTGTATTTCACTGGGTTTTGCTATCTGTTGGAGCATTGCAAAAGGCAGTCTGACAGATACAGTTAATGAACTTGATAGTGGCTAGGGTCTTATTTAAAGTTAAAGAGCAGCTCTAATGGCAACAGATAAGTCTCCCACATTGAAGGAAAGTGGGTCGGTCATAAATTAATAAAAATCCCTCCATGCGTCCTAATTTTTTCAGAAGCAGTTGTCTAATAATGTTTTCCAGCAGCAACTAATGTTGCTTAAAATGCTCAAAATACTTTTCTGACCTGTACTCTTCTTGCAACTTAGCTTGTGCATGTATGGTGGGTTAGGTTTTCTTGCAGTGTTAGTACAGATTTCTGTACAAATGTGTCACTTATATTTTGGTATAAAGATTTTGCAATGCTATAAATAAAGAAATTAAAACAACGATGGAGAAAAATTCACAGCTTAGTTCCATGATTTTTATGAATTCCAACAATTGGGTTAGTCCATCTCTTAACTATAGATAGATTTGTAAGAAGATGCTGTACTATTAATTGCACATTTAGTTGCTATTCTAAGCCAGTTCAAGAGACATGATACTGCTTGTTTTCTGTCTTTCTGTGGTTTAGATGGGCCTAACAATGGTGCAAAATCTCTTTAAAGACTTTAAATGAATTCCCTCTATTGTACTTTTTTTTTCATTGTTAAAAACTGTATTCTTAAAACAAATAGAAGTCAACTGAATATAAAATTTAAAAATCTGTATTCATTCCCTGTTTCTTTGTACAAATAGAATGAGGCAGAAACAAATCTGAGTCAGTTCGACCATTTCACCAACAACACCACTCTGTTTTCATCCACACACTAAAAAGAAATCATGCCTGCAGCACAGAAGGAGGACCCAGCTGAATGGTGAGTGATATGAATCAAAAGACATGACGAATAAACAGAAGATATGTCAGCAAATTAGAAACTACAAGAATTATTCTTTTCCTTTGAGGAGAGTCGGCTTGAGCAGACTAGAAAGAACTGAGAGGAAAGCAGCTGTGTGTGAGTTGGGGTTGGAGGTGGATGGATGGGGGGTAATGTCTGCAGAATACGATGCAAGGTTATTGATCCTGAGGCGCCAGGAAACTCTGTTCTCCCATTTCCACTGTAATGAAACATAATCGTTTTAACAGTGGCAACTTTACTGAACAAAAAGCCTGCAGATGATTTGGACCTTTTCCAGTTGGCATCAACTAAGGCTGAACGTCTCTGTTGGTGCATGAAGACAGGAAACCTAGAAAACACTTGAGAATAATGAATATGTAAACACTGGGAGAAGGTCAAAGGTGAGGGGCGACTGGAAATAAGGCAGCACTATAACACTTTTTTTTATCAGCACATCATGGATTACTTTTGCAGCTTCTTCCTGCGGTCTTCATCTGGAAGGCAGTGGGTTCACTATGGTGAAAACTTCTTTATTTTAAAACCTGAATGTGAGTTTACTGATGCCTGAGAAGCTGTTTGCCAGTGTGAGATGTTTTGGAAAGGGAGCCAGACTCCCTCAGGTTCAGGATTATGTCGCAACCTGTTGTTTGTTCCAAATTGCATGTAACTTGTTTTGGTTAAATTGGATGTGAATCCCTCCCAGCTGTTTGATTTAATGTGGCTACACAGTGTTGCAGTGGGTAGTGCTGCTGCCTGCAAACATCATGCAGGTTCCGGGTCTTCCTGCATGATGTTTGCATGTTCTTCCTGTGCATGCGTGTGTTCTCTCCTGGTACCCTGGCTTACTCCCACAGTCCAAAAACATGATTGTTAGGTTAATGGGCTTCACTAAATTCTTTTAGAATGTGTGCATGAATGGTTCTTTGTCCTGTTTGTCACTTGGACCTGTCCAAGGTGTACCCTGCCTCTCGTCCATTGAGAACTGGAGATAGGCACCATTACCCCTCTGGACCGCAGCAGGGATAAACGTGAAGGAAAATGGATGGATGTTTGATTCAGTGTAGTGCAATCCTTTGTCTGACCAGATGAGAAAGCACATTGAAAAATACTGTATCTGGTTTTCCTTGCAAGGATTATTAAATGCTGCTTCAAAGAAGACCAAGATATCCTTCTTATTAAATAAGATCAATGTTGTTTTTTCTCTTTTAACACTCAGACCTAAGCTTTCAGGGCTTTAAGATAATTTCTTTGCAGGTTGAGATTTCCATGAGGACAATTTCAAAGTTTTCAGCTCTTTTAAGGTTGTGGGGTGGGGACTGGGATAATTATAGATAGATTTTAACTAAAAACTGTAACAAAAATAGCACAAAAACCTTATTCCATAAACTTGCTGCTTTCTTTTAACAAAACTCTGATAAATCATTGCTCCAGTCAGAAGCACAATAAGCTTTATTATAGAACTGTGGCGTGACTTAGTGGCAAGGATCAGATAAAGCAGAAATCCGCCTGCTTAAATTGGCCCCCAGTCATAAACATCCTGGTCTCATTCATCTCTCCAGGAGCAGACTCCCTAGCAGGTCATTATTAGCTCTCATTTAAATGTGTCAAATAAAATGTGGTCACGGTAATGATTCCTGACAGCTACATAATAACAACCCTTTTCATGTCCTACATATACTACTAAGTGGATATGAGTTAACATCTCACTCTCATTTGCTCTGTTCCTTACTGTGCAGCACATTAGTCTGCATTTAATTCCCCCATCTCCGCTCCGCTGTGTCGACATGAGCCGTTCACCCAGGCGGGCTTTCACCAAACACTAATCAATCTCTTCATTTATCAGCTTCCATGCCTGCCAACAGATACATTTGGCCCGTCATCCATAACATTCATCTGCTACTAGAAGAACGCTCCATCAGGATTTGTTTCTTAAGAGAAAGTGAGGCACCATGCGTCGCTAATGATGCTCAGAAGCTCATTTTGTCCTCTGTTGATGAGCCAAGCTGTTAAACAACTTTAAAGATGGTGAATTATGGAGCGGGTTATTTAACCCACTGTATATTGGAAGTTGTCCAAATGAAGCAGCCTTATTCCTGTGAGCAAACCAAAGACTGAGACTGTGAGTTTTATTTTAAATAGAAAGGATTAATACTGTAAGGATATAGAAGAAATCTGGGTCAAATAAATACATGGGTCCTGGCAAGGAGGTAGTGGTTTTTCATTTACAAAACACTACAAGATGTGAACATTTTACGCTTCATTAAATTTTGTATAATATTAACAGTAAATTGCATTAATAATCATCAGGTCACTGAGGAACTATCTACAATAAAAATTAATAAATCAGTAATAACTTTAACAAGTCATTTCTAAGGTCTTTTAACAGGGGTATATAGATAACATTAGTTGAATTTAAAATTGAATGGCCATGAATGTGTACAGCAGATTATGAGTCAATTATCCAAATTTAGGACATATTTCCATAACAAAAAACTACTGGATTTCAACAGCTTGGTTTTGGATCCAGCAGAGGAAAAGAAGTACGGTATTAGAAGTGGTTGAGTTAATTTAGGTTTAAAAAAATTTGCAAATCCTTTATTGTCCCACAATGGGGAAAGTCAATTTCTGTGTTTATCCCATCCCCTTGGGGTGCAGTGGGCTGTTGGCACCCGGGGAGCAGTGTGGGGTTAAGGGTCTTGCTCTAGGAAGATACCTGTAAACATTCCCTTGAAAATACCTGGTAAGTTTCATAAGTTTAATGGCAAGTTTTAGGAATTTCTTGGTAAGTTCCAGAAAAAGTTACCTCATAAAAGAGCCTGGTTACTAAAAGTACCCAGAAGGTTTTTGTGGAAATATCTGATTAACTACAAAATGTCTACAGTAAAATCAGAAAAGTAATTTGGAGAATTCTTCAAAAAATGGGAAAAGTAAAAGGACATCCTGGGAAAGCTTGAGTATTTGGTTCTCAAGTCAAATCTCTTTAGGACATCTGCACACTGCAAAATCAAACAAATATTTTCACTAACATTCAAGATTCCAGGTAAAAAGTATGCTTGATTTGCATATCATAAGCTTAGTCATAAACATATGCAACATAAAAATATAAATATATATAATAATGTTTAAAAAGAGAAATTCAGCTTATTCGGTTAAGAGTCTCTTAGGTTTTTTTTAATCATCTTTGTTCTACAGTATGACATCTTATAGTCTTTTCTGAAGCTAACAGGAAGATTATTCACATAAAAGATGGCTGTTGTCAGCCATGATGGCTTTAGTCATGTTTAGGGTTTTGGTATTGTAATATCACAATGTTCATCCTGGAGTATTCCAGCAATGTCACACATAGGAAGATTCAGAGCAACCCTCCACAATTGGTATGAGCCTTAAGAGAACAGGGATAGAACATCCTCATAATGGGATGGGAAGTGTTTTTCTAGTGGTTTAGAGCAGTGTGCTTGTGCTCTGAGAAGTTTGTAAGTACCTGGTTCAATCCCCACAGCCTCCACTCTGGGTTCCTGAGCAAGACCCTTAACCCCACACTGCTCCTCGGGCACCACACAATGGCAGAGAGGGAATTTCCCCACTGTGGCACAATAAAGGGATTTACACATTACATATTTTTTTTAATAAGAGCTGGGATTAAAAGGGCAAAGCTTTTAAAACAGTGCATAAGCTGGTTTTATGATTGATCACTACAGAAAATATCATTGCAGACCCTACAGGTCTATGCACAATTATTTTGTTTCTCCACACTGATGTTTTTAAAAAAGAGGCTTTCCTCCTATTTAAGGGCCTCTCCCAAGCAGGCTATGTTCAGAGTTTGTATTTGTTGAGCAGTGACACAATGACAGTCTTCTGCAGATTTGATAACGTGGTTCAGATAAAATCCTTTTACTTCAACCAACTTAGTCTGAGTAAAAAAAAATCTATTTGCTAGGAGTTAAAACATAAAATAGTGTTGAAGGAGGTTCTTAGTTGGGTGTAGTGGTCTCCGACTCAACCTGCGTAAGGGATGGAAACATTATATATATTTACAATTTTAATTTGAGAAACATTTAACCAAGTGAAAACTCAAGGGAGCAAATAACAGCAAAAACATTCAACTTTAACAAAATAAAACTAAAAAATAATCAGAACTGAAGGAAAAACATATACACTCCCTATCAGTCAGAGTGGAGTTTCCTTATGAGGCTGTTTTAAAAGACCAGTTGCTTGTTAGCACTGCTCATGGGCACACTTCCATGGCAACGCATGACCAGGCGACCTCATAGAAAATGAGCGAGTGATAAGAGCAACAACAAAAAAAATAACTCTTAAACTCATTACATTAATAAATGGATCTCAGTGTGTAAACCTTCTCCAAACACTCTTTTTTTGGAAGAGACAGAAAATGCATGTATACAGTGATTTAACCCCTGTTAGTGAGGGGGTAAATCCCTCACTGTGCTTCACACACGGCCAGGAATGGCTCAGAACGTGTGCTTACATTCAAATACGTTGGCTCCTAGATGACAAGTAGATTAACAATTAACATAATGTAAAAACAGTATTTGGTTGCAGAGCTATGCATATATAAGAGCTGGTAAAAGTAATAAGAATAATAGAATAAGAATAGTTGAACATTGTTGATCTCACACTGGAGAAATTTAACCCATCCCCTTGGGGNAAAAGTAATAAGAATAATAGAATAAGAATAGTTGAACATTGTTGATCTCACACTGGAGAAATTTAACCCATCCCCTTGGGGAGCAGTGGGCTGTCATTGTGCAGCGCCCAGAGAGCAGTGTGGGATTAAGGGTCTTGCGCAGGGACCCAGTGCTGGCTGTGGAGATGGAAATGGGTACTTGCAAACTTCTCTGAGCACAAGAGCACTGCTTGTGAAACTACAACAGTCTGCAAAGTAAAGGGGAGCTTGGGTGTATCACTATGAAAGACCAATGTGGCAGTCATGAAAATGGCTAATTGGCATAGAGTCATGAAGGAATATTTACAGTTTTGTATTGTCAAATAAACAGATGTACCTGGATGAGAAACCCAAAATGCTACACCTATGATACTGTCATGATCTGGCCTGTTTGCTCTCCCTTAATTAGTCATTCCTTTCACCTGTCGTTTTCCCTCCCTGCCTCAATTATAATTTATTCCTCTCACCTGTTTCCTCTTGGTTATATTCAGTTCAGCCTTAGCATTCAGTGCCAGATCATTATTTGTTTTCTGTTAGCCTGTCATTTTTATTTCATGGTTCATGTCCTGGATCCTGGCAGCCAGTGGAAAGAGGGTTTTTGTGTCTGTCTCGTCTCCTGATCGTCCACTGTTCCTCCTCCGTGGAGTCCTCTGGGTTTTTGGCTCTATATGTGGGAAGGTTCAATTTTTAACTCAGTAAGCCTGGCTCCAGGGAGGAGACCAAATTAAAGTCCTGCATCTAGTTCTGGTTCCACGTCCTGTCTCGGCTACCCTCTTCCACTGAGCCTGCTCATCTGCACCTGATCCTGTCTGCTCTTGTGCGTGACCACCTGGTCACGCTTTCGGACCCTTTCAGACTCTGAACCCTCCTGGGAGCCTGTGGATGCCTGGAAGTCTAGATCCTGCCAACTGTTCTGTTCCTGCCTGATCTGGATCCTGTTCCTGTCTGTTCTGAATCCCTGACCAGGATCGGCTTCCAGCATGCCCTCGGGGCCTGCAGCACTTGGGGACATTCTTGGACTGGACTGTTAAACAAGGTAAGTGGCCAACTCAGATAATCATCTTCTGTCAGATGATCGTGGTCACTTACCTGTGTTTCTCCTGCAGAGTGTCTGTGATTGGGCGGTGCCCCGCTCCCCATCTTGCAGTGTCCGCGAACCACAGCTCCACTTTAGTTTTTGTTAATTTAATAAACCTTTTTGAACTTTCCTACTGACTGTCTCTCCTTGAATTCTGGGTCCATCTGTCCCCGATTCATGACAGATACTGGATCTTAAACTCAAAGTTAGGATAAAAATGTGTTTTTCCGAAACCAACCGTCAGCTAATAGTTTACTGATTTCTGATCCCTAAGCAGAGAGATAGAATATCAAGCTGTCTACTGTTTTGTTTTGTGCTTTTATTTTACAGTGGTAAAAGCAATTCTGTATTATCAAGTAGTCTGTATTACCTTGTAAAGTGTTTCTTTTGGTTCATGCAAATGGAGTACATACAAATAAATGGGGAAGTGCACACCAAGGGGTAGGATGGGAATGTTTTTGATACACAAGGCATAGTTCCAAAGGAAACAGTCATAAAGGAGTGCTTTGAGTGGCCAGAGGTAGCGGCATGTATATGACACTGATTCTGTAGTAATGAACCACATTTTCTGACCATTTCACCCAACTAAATAGACCATATTGGGTCAATGTTGGTCCCTTTTGACTTTTCTGGAGTTTTCCAATCTGGTACAATCAGAAATTGCATTGTTATAGCTGACTTCTGAAGGTTTCCTTAGTTTCCTTCAATATGTGTAAGAACACAAACAACTTTGCAAACAGCCACTTTACTGCTGGAGCACCTGCCTCACACTGAAACTGATCTCAATTTGACACTCAGAGGTGTCCCAAGGAATGAGAGGAATAAACTACTGCTTGGCCCCCCAAAAGCCTCAGAGGCCACCTATATATATGCTTCTAACCCACAACATTAATCAAAAATTTTATTTTGGGGTGGCGGTGGTCCAGCAGGTAGAAATAGTAAGGCCCTAAATAACCAAGCTGTGTCTTATATCAGGGATCTGATTGTACCTTATGTTCCTAAGAGAGCACTTTCCTCTCAATCTGCAGGTTTA
>NW_015150481.1:885125-919027 GCF_000732505.1 Cyprinodon variegatus
TATAGCTGACTTCTGAAGGTTTCCTTAGTTTCCTTCAATATGTGTAAGAACACAAACAACTTTGCAAACAGCCACTTTACTGCTGGAGCACCTGCCTCACACTGAAACTGATCTCAATTTGACACTCAGAGGTGTCCCAAGGAATGAGAGGAATAAACTACTGCTTGGCCCCCCAAAAGCCTCAGAGGCCACCTATATATATGCTTCTAACCCACAACATTAATCAAAAATTTTATTTTGGGGTGGCGGTGGTCCAGCAGGTAGAAATAGTAAGGCCCTAAATAACCAAGCTGTGTCTTATATCAGGGATCTGATTGTACCTTATGTTCCTAAGAGAGCACTTTCCTCTCAATCTGCAGGTTTACTAGTGGTTCCAAGAATTTCTAAAAGTAGAATAGGAGGCAGAGCTTTTAGATATCAGGCTCCTCTTCTGTGGAACCAACTACCAGTTTTAGTCCATGAGGCAGAAACCCTGTCTACTTTTAAGTGTAGACTTTTCTTTTTGATAAAGCTTATAGTAAGAGTGCCTAAGGTTTTCCTGAGCTATCTCTATAGTTACACTGTTATAGGCTTTGGATATTGGAGGACATGCTCAGTGTGAGATATTACCTTTGAGTCAATGAGACGATGCAATTAGCAAGTTTTCCTTAGATATAAATCTTTGAACCAATCTGACTATGATCTGTTGGAATTGTCTCTGTAATCTGCCTTGAGATGACACATGTTGTGAATTGGTGCTATATTAATAAACTTTATTCAATTGAATTAAATTTGATTTGACATTTTCTAAATAGAATAATTAAACATTTTAAAACCTTAATTAAGTAATTGAAGAATTCAAGAAATAAGCTTTGTTGAAGGGCAAAGATAATCCTTATTTGACTGTTGTGTTAACATTGTAATAATCTGAGGACACTTGTTTAGTGTTTTCTCCGTTTTTTAAGTTCAGAATTATTGATTCACTTTCAGTTTTAAATTATTTTTCTCTTGGAAAAGCAGCAAAACTCAAAGTTCAAACATTTCCATATATTACAGGCTTCAGTGCTTACAGTTTTGAAAATCCCTTCAATAATGAATATGTAACTCTGACATGCAGCTATTGTGTTCGGTGCAACAGTTTATAAAGTTTTTTATTCTAATCAGGGCTGACGTTGTGTCAGACAAGCTTATCAGGCAAGTTAATTACTTCTTTTTGCATCAGCTCTAACTGTAATTAGGGTTGGTGACCTTAATGGTGATTTCTGTGAAGAAAATGTTATCAGTTGATAAAAGTTTGTTAAGCACACAACTGTTGTCTATATGACCTGATTTTTTGCCACTTTTTTCCTGCTGCTTTTACATACTTTTATTGTTTCTATGGTAACATGGTAGCATAGTAATGGTTTAGCAGTACCTCATTGATCTCATCCAGTCAGATGTGGTTCTAAACTGGAAGCTGGATCTTACACCTGTAGTGTTAAACTGCGCACTTCCAGCTGACAGGTGGTGATAATCCAGTTACAGCCTCTGCTTTTATACTTCGCAAAGTTCTAACAAGATTTGTCACATGGGTTTCTCTGGATAACTTGAGATGTTTCAGACACCTCCCAAAGCTCTGCAAGCTAATTAAAATGCATGATGACTTTCACATTAACACATGCACTGCATGCAGTGCTTAACAATGACAGTAAAACGGGAGCGACTCAGGAGGAGGGGTGGTGACTAAAATATCAGCTGTATACTGAGAGGCAGAGTTTGGCAATACTCTAAAGGGAAGGTGTTTTGTGAATTTAGAAGTATATAATTTGATCCCAAAAGCATATGATTATATAGATGTAGCATGTTTCTGTTTATTTTCTAAATATGTCTGCATACTCAGTGCAGTAGTTAGCAAAGAACCAGGATAGATCTGTAACATCAAGGATAAACATGAACTTATTTCATGATAAGGGGGGCTTGAACCTGAACTGTAACTTGTGTATAAAATGTCTGTAAAATGAATGACAACTATAAATTTCCCCCTGCTTAATCAGTACTCAGTTTTGTTATCACACAGTGGGGGTTAATGGACAGAGTAGGTGTCTTTGGATAGAAAATTGATTCCTACTTCCTTCTGTGTAATATCATAATGAGCATACATGCAAGGCACTTATTTCCAAGTTAGCTACAGAATGTTGCTCTGGTGACTAGAAAAGTCTTAGTTTTGTTTGTATTTAGATAATATGATTTTGTTTTCTTTTAGGTTTCCATTTCTTTGGGCTGGGTTTCTTAGTTCTTTTGTTCCACTCTTCATTTTGGTTAAGTATATTATGGTTTCTCCTTTACCAATTATTCATCCTCCCCTTAGTTCCACAAACAGCTCTGCATTCTATTGATGGTTTTACTATCACACCTTGTTTTAACATCACAATCAAATCAAAGTATTTATGCTGTCGGATTTCTTTTCACAGAGATGCATTCTGATGTTGCTGTTTTCTTGTTTTCTGTGTGTTTTTCCTTGTTATCTCTAAAGATTTTCGCTTTTGTCCAAAATTAAACCCTTTATACCATGAACCTTATTGGTTTCTATTAACATAAAACAAACAATATGAGAGGGTTGATAACTTTCACATTATTTTTAGACAAATTTCAGTCAGATTTTACAGCCAAAAGTAAATTACACAAATTATTTTAAAACCCAAAGGGGGTGGGGAGGGATATGGAGAGTTTTTCATGAGGGGATTTAGAGTAAATATAATCAAATGTTTAGATAGTCCATATAGTATGCATGAGGAAGGCATTACATAGTCTAGTGGTATCAAAATACTCCAGGGATTCAAAAGATTTAAGGTTCAAAACCACTCCAACTTTCTATCTTGCTTTTTTTATAAGCTAAAGGAAAATATTTCATTCATAAATGTAAATAAATGTGTTCCAATAGCTTAATATGTGTTTGTCGAGGAAAATTTATTTACTTGATTACTGTACTTAAGTGAATTTTTTGATGTTTTGGTCTGGGTCTATTTTTTTGAATTTAGTTTTTTTTTTATAACTTTCACTTAATTTCAAAGTCAAATGTCTTACTTTCTGCTCCACTCCCTTTCTATGGTGCTAGTTTTTTTTTTTTTGTTTTTTTTTTTTGGCTCAGCCTAGCTTTGTAATCAGCAGTTGCTGTTTTTCTTTCTTTAAATGAAATTGGCCACATTATGTGTCTCACAAAGTCCATCCTTAAAAACAGGGGGCCTGGATTTTTGGTTATATCTCTTTTTCAACACACCTGGATTAAATGGTAGCTCATTACCAGGTATATGCAGAGCCTTGACGTGCTGAAGAGGTAGTAACTACCTCCAGGGAGAAGAACAAAAAGATACAAGATAGCAGCCCTTGAGGACTGATTTCTGACACTGTTTCAGAGATTTGCATGACATTTTACAAATGTAAAAACATCAGGGCAGATATTATTTGTAGTTTACAAACAAAGCTTCAATATGGATGCCGAGTTTGCAAGCTGTCAGCTGCAAAGTTAATTCAGTATAACAGTGAAGTTTATTTTCACATTATGTTACAAAACTGGGCAGTCTAATCCAGCAACTACACTGTCCTCCCTGCAGAAATGACCAGTTTGTTTTTCAACCCACAAAGGACAAGCTCTGTTGCAAAAGTTGCCTGTTGCTCTTCTTTTTAACTGAAGTCATACCAGGAGCCAACTGTTAATAAATAAATGACGGAACACTTTAACTGATGCAGAATGTTGCCGTTGTCACATCTTTGACACTATGCAGCTTCCATACAAGTTGATGTGTGCTTATTGGTGAGGCACCAGAGTGAGCTTCTCGGTTGATTTTAATTCATCCTTCACACCACTAGATGGGAGTAGATCTTACACACTGGAGCTTTAATGAGACGATTGGGAAAGTTAAAACTGGTGATTTTCCTATACTGTGCAAAGCCCTGCATAATCAAATTAAATCAAACTTTATTTATCAAGCGCTTTTCATTTCATAAAGTTGCCCCTCTGTTGTATAATATGTGGCGCCACACTTTTGGTCTGCTGCATAAAGGAAAGTGACTATACCTTTCCTATATCAACAAAGAAGACAGATTGGACTGCATGAATATATTTTCAGTTGCAGATGAGCATAAACAGTTTTGGCTTGGAAACTAAGAAGAACATAACACGGTTATAAAGGTAACTGTTTTAAAACTACAGCTGGCTGCCCAGGAGTGTTCTGTTGAGAAGCAGGCTAGCTAAATGAGTAAATGACTAGAATAATTAAACTGCTAACATCAGTATGCTTTATCCTTATTATTTGATACTGATCTTGTTTTAAATTGTTCTCACCTTGTGAGAGAAAACTGTATTAAGTTATTAAGAGTTAGCTTATACTCACCCCTCTCTGACTGCCACCTCATGTACACAGACGAGTGAGCAGGTTTATCTTTTCCAGCAGAATACTGAAACAGACACAGCTGAAGTATTTAGAACACCAGAAAGGCTGTGTTGCATCCATCAAGCTGTCAAAGAGAGTAAATAAAGCAGCTCCACATGCAGCACACAGACAGCCGTGTTTTAACTACTGAGGCTGTGAAGGACCAACAGGTGACTGGTGACTCCTGAGCAGTGAGATAACCTCTTACAATACACGTTAACACACGTCAAAATAACAGAACCATACAGAACCAAAATGAGCTTTTCATACGCAAAAACCTGTTAGATGTAGACATTCAATAAGAGCAGACTAAGTATATCAGCTGTATTTTATTCAAACTGAGTATTAGAAAAGTAGAAGTCAAAATAGTTAATCCCCTCTTTTTTATATATGCATATTTTAAAGTGACAGGGATAGTCTGTATAGATGGACTTATTTCGAAGTTATTGCAGATTTAAAAACTGTCTTACAAAAAACTTTCAATAGTACTATGTGCACACTTATATGTGTTTGCACACACACTAAGAGATTAACATCTATTTTAGTTTAGGTTTTGTTAGTGTAAATTTACTGAGAATATTTTCTAATCCAAAAATGGTTAAAATTAGACACAAATCCCCAAATTATTCATACCCTTATATGACGTTAAAAACAGTCAGATAAAAATCAAGTAACGGCATTGAATCCAGACCGTTAATGCATATTCAAAACGCTTAATTTTTTTATTCTGCTCTTGTATGAGTTGCAGCTTTGGAGAGCTCCTCCTTGAGCTAGAGCACCATACATCAAATACTGTCTCGATCTTGGCACTGATGACTGGATTATTGTTTCATTCCATCCACCTGCCTAGCTCTGCCCAGTTTTCATGACTTTCATCAGACCCACCTGTTCCAGCTTCTACCTAAATGGTTTGGTCCCAGTCATTAAGATGTCAGATTATTTCGAGCCATAGGTGAGAGCTCTCTAGCGTATCCTGTTTGTTACTCTGATTGCCTGATCCTGACTAGCTTCTGCTACTGGACCACTGAGCCTGTCCGCCTCAGTTCTGATGTGTTTGCCTGACCTGTCTTCAGGACTCCTGCTGGATTCTGCCTGCTTATGACCTTGGATCTGTTCCCAACCCCAGATTGGATTTCCCTACGGTACCTCGTCGGATCTCTGATCTTCTGACCTTGACTTCTGGTATCTCATCAACACTAGCATGGCTTTTCCTTCCAGAAACTCCTGCTCTTCCTTGTCCGCTGGCTCTGCAGCCCTCTTGGCTTCCACACGTTTCTCTGGGCTTGGACTGAACTTTATATTCAGGTTAGTCACTCACACACTCGTTATCGTCTTCCGTCAGAGTTACATGGTCACTAAACTGTGTTTTCCCCTCTACAGAGGTTCCGGCCATTTAGTTCTAGCTGCTGAGCCGCAGATCTTCCAAGCAGTTTATAAACACCTTTAAACATCACTTTAGTGTGTCTGCTTGAATTAGGGCTCCAAAGTTCTGAGTCCTGACAAATACATATCGTTTTCTGTGACTTTTCAGAAACATTAAGCAAGACATCTCTTTTTCATTATATTTGATCTAGATGAACTTGCAGATTGATTTTGTCAATGTCTCTTAGGAAGACAAAGATTCCCACAGGTTTTATGACTTAAATTTTTTTAAACACCTATAACTACTGTATATTGGCTATGTACAATAATACAGTGCTATAATGCTGTGAATCCACCATTGTCTCAAATCTATTGAGCTTCTGTATTGTTAAAAAGCAAAGGAAGCCGTTTTTTTGTGTTTATAGATACAAAATTTATTCAATGTGAAAGACCTTTTCTTTCAAGGTTTGATCAGTCTAAAGAGGAAAGATTTTCACAAGAGATTGTATATGCAGTCTATAAAAATTATCAAAGTA
Organism: Cyprinodon variegatus; assembly: GCF_000732505.1. Classification (NCBI taxonomy): domain Eukaryota; kingdom Metazoa; phylum Chordata; class Actinopteri; order Cyprinodontiformes; family Cyprinodontidae; genus Cyprinodon; species Cyprinodon variegatus. The sequence goes on from NW_015150481.1 coordinate 891,412, forward strand.
GTCCTTCTATCTGGTACAAATCAACTGTACATATATTGTCTTACAGAGCTTACAATGTGCGCATGCTTCCCATTCCAACTGAGGAAACATACAAACAAGCAGTTAGAAACTAATTTACATCCATTCAGATGTTATGGCAAATGTCTTAAGTCCTGAAAAGGGGAAGGCAGAGTCACTTTTCTTAGCGGAGAAGGTTGGTCATCAAAGTTGGGTTTTTACTCACAATTCCAAGGCATCGAGTTAGAATAAACTTAAATCTGGCTCATGGTCAAACCTCCGCTTCAGGAGGAGCACAGTGTTTTTAGTCCTAGTTGTGGAACAGTGGACCTGCTCTTCACCCTCTGCAGGGCGCCCATGGGAGTTTTGCCCAACCATCCCACATGCGCATTGTGGACCTGGAGAAGGCATTCGATTGGGTCCCTTCAGGTGTTTTGTGGACCGCGCTTCAGGATTACGGAGTCGGGGGCCATTTACTAATGGTCATCCGGTCTCAAGAGGGTGAGGGAAGAATGGAGCGCAAGATAGGTAGAAGAATCGGTGCAGCTGCTGCTATAATGCAGACACTGCACCATTCTTTTGTGGTGAAGAGGGAGCAGAGCAGATAGGCAAAGCTCTTGATTTACCACTCTATATTCCTACCCTCATCAATTCTGGATCATGACCGTATGAACAAGATCCCGGGTACAAGTTCCTGAAATTAGCTCTCTCTGCAGGGTTGCTGGGCGATCACATAGAGATAGGGAGAGGAGCTTAATCATTTGTGAGGAGCTAGGAATAGAGCCACTTCTCCTCCACAGCAATAGAAATCCACTGAGTTAGCTCGGACATATTCGGATGCTCCCTGGAAACCTCCCTTGGGAGGTGTTTTAGGCACGTCCCACTAAAAGGAGACCCAGGGGACAGTCAAGGACATGCTGGGGGGACTATGTTTCTCGGGTGGCCTGGGAGCGCCTCCGGCTTTCCCCAGCAGAGCTGGAGGAAGTGTTTGTGGAGAGGGAAGTCTGCCAGTCTCCACTGAGACTCCAATGCCCCCACAACCCGGTCCTGGATGAAGCAGCAGACAACCACTACGAGTGCAAGTAAAATATCTTTGTTTTTAATTTTTCTTTGCTCCAACAAAAGAAAAAAGGTCTGTCTTCTGTAGCTTGTTTCTTTTCTCCTAAATTAGTATCTAACCAATGTCCCTCAATGTAAATTCCTAGTAGCAGAAGAGCAAACACAAACACACAGTCTGTAAAAGTGTCAGGAGTTGCTTGGCAACAGACACAGAGGTGAATCACAGTGTGAAAATGGTGGCATCTCCAAAGCCAAAAAAGCAACCTTCTTTAACGTCATGATGACTCCCCTGAGAATTAGAAGAATCATGGACAAAGAAGCTGCTGATTCCGTTTCAATGCTGCTATAATTGCTTTACCTTTGAGCTTTATAAAAAATGAATGAAGCTTTTTCTTTCTGTTTCTGGAAACGTGTACTTTGGCTCACATCGAAGGATTTGCTGGACCACTTCTGATGGGGCTTTTATGTATTTATAAGAAGAGCTGCAGTCTTTTAAATATAGATTCACCAACCCTTAGTTTTAGAAACCTTATACATTAATTTAAAAAGGGGAAAATTCCCTTCTTACATTGACATATACATATATGCAGCAAGTACCATGTGGTTGAATGTGAAATGTTTTTGAAAATTGTCAAATAAACTAAGTGATATTTCAATGCTGTCTTATGATTTCCTTTTTTAGATTAGACTAAATGACTGATGACTGAGACTGAAGATAAATCAAGATGTTACAGTCTAAGGGGAAAGGAAGGTGGTAGCTAGCGGCTGGCAAGCTCAAGTGGAAAGTCACCCTTCCTGCAAACAGGAAGCCTGGGTGTTGGCCTAGTTTGGTTAGAGTGGGGCCTATTGGTTTGGGCATTGCACTTGGAATCCTGAGGTTCTGAGTCCAAGCCCCACTCTCACAGCGTCCACTCTGTGTCCCTGAGCTAAGACCCCCCCACTGCTCCCCGGGCGCCGCACAATAGCAGCCCACAGCTCCACAAGGGGATGGGTTAAATGCAGAGTTAATTTCATTGCTCTGTACTTGTGACCGTGTAATGACAATGAAAAACGCTGGGGAGAAAAACAAAGTCTGATTGGTTGGGAGAAAGACATGAGGACGCAGAGCTTGTTCCTGAGCTGGATTTAGTAAAGAATGAAATCATTTCTTTGGCTCCTCTATCAACATGAACCTTTTACTTGTTAAACCTGTGATCTTCTTCAGCCCTTATCACTCATCTTATGGATTGCTCTATAGTTTCTCCCTGTGCACCTCCTCTGGCTTAACTTATCTCTCAATGCGCCTCAGTGATTCCCTGTCCCTCTTCCTAAATGCTTTATTTTTTTTCTTTATCTGGAATTCCTTCAGCTCACTGGTGTTGCAGGATTTTTTTCTTTGGGAAATCATTTTGTTGTTCTGGAGGAGTTGGGGTTTTGCACACAGTTGATATAGTTGATCTCACACAGTCATTATGTGATCTCCAAGTGACAATCAGAAAACATCTGAGGCTGTAGCTTTAAAATCAACCTGCAGGTCTTTTTTAGCTTCATGTGACCCTTTTCTAACAGTTATTTTCATTACAGATGGCCTCTGGATGAAGGGTTTATATTTTGACCAAGGTAAAAACATGATTACAACCTCTGCCAAAGCCTGCCTTTGGAAGAATTTGTAATAATCTTTTATTATTATACAAGCATTGACATTTAACAGGGTTTAATTTTCTCCAAACTTCTGAGGTATTGGAAACAGCTGAATTACCAAAATAACACGGGTAAAGTGGTAAATTACATCAATTTACATAGAAAAACACAATACTGGATTCTTGATAGTCTTTCTGGATCTTTGTTAAGTGCTGTTCTTAAAGGAATTATTTTGATCCCATTCTTTATTTGTGTGAGTTTCATTTTATCTCCTCTATCTTTGAAGAGAAATACTCCATTATAAAGATGACATCAGGAGTGATTTGAGCTACTCCAGACATTTAATTTTTCAAACAAAAAAGAACCAAATAGCATTACTTAAAAAAAGATAAAGTCTTATTTTAATAGCAAACTATATCAGCTGTAAATGTCAGCCTAAATTGCTGCATCTAAAAGTATCCACATTTGTTAAAGATGCACTGCAGTCTTAAAACAAAGGTAATCTATTATTATCATAACTTTTTAAAAAGGCACACTAATATGTTAAGTAGAAAATAGAAACTAAACATGGAAAAATGATTTACTGGAACATCAACACAGACTCAACCATTTTTATAATTAGAAATTAACTTAGTTGCTAAGCTGCGGTTGTGATCTGGTAAAGAAAAAGGCCTGTCGAAAAGCATCAACCAATCACAGGGTATTGCAATAACATATGGCAAAAGCTGATGAGTTTTTTACCTTTAAAAGAAACATCTTGGTAGCTGTGTGTAGATTTGCAAAGCTGCAGAGGGATATATTGGGGCAATGGATCAGGGAACAGGGTCATAAGAGGCTAATTAGCACAGTTGTGGGTGATTCACTAATTACTTTCTGTCTCTTCATCCAAAGGGTGAAAAAGGAGTTCCATGGTCCTGGAAAATGTGGAGATAAAATGCAGTGATTATAGCTAATACAAAATGAATTGATGTACTCCTTTTTTGTTTCAGACTTATGGATCAGCTTGAAGCTTTTATCTTCAAAATATTTGAAACAGCTTTTCCAGTATTCTTCTGGTTCTATTTATGTTTTGGCTCTTGGACATTAAGATACAGATGTCGGACTTAATCGCTACATAGGGAACTATATAGTGGTTATGTGATTTTAAATGAATGTCCGAACAAGAGGATGAAAAATAGTGGACTCGAAATTTACAACAATGCACCTTGAAAAGTAGTGATAATAGATGGTCATTTGATGAGCAGATATATCCCATGATGCTTTGAAAGAGCTCTCCTCGCAAAGCAATATGGAATTTTAAAACAGCAGTAAATAACAAAGATGGAGCAGAGCAAATAGTAGTGCCCATCTGTTCAAACGGTAAATTAACTGAGTTCAATATTATAGTCCCTGCTCTATATTGCAATTGAGGGATTTAGGGGTTAGGGTGGACCTTCGGACACAGCCATTGTTTCATTTTTCAGTCAGTACTGTTGGTTTCACACTAGCTTTTTGTCACCCAGGACCAAACGCCATGGTACTTGGAAAGCATCATGTCTCCATGAGAATCAGTTGAACTCCGCAAATGCTCCTGAATGCTGCTGAAAAAGTAACAAATTGTAAAACTTTCATGATGGAGACTGAGGTACATCGGTTATTAGCAGCTCTCGCCTTTTTTCTGTGTGGTTTGCATGTGCAGCAGCAAGAGATGGTGACCTTGAGTTCCTCTGATAATCTGGTTCAATTCTTCCTATCACAGAAATGTATCTCTTTCTCTACCATTGCTATCCATTTTTAAGCACATCACACACTTTGATATAAACTGCTTTCAGTCACTCTTATGCTTAACAGCTCAGGGAACAAAACATAGCCCCTTTCCCTGAGCTTTTGGCTAAAAAAAAGCCATATATGTTGCTGTTTCTGTGTTTTTATAAGACATCGTATTTCTTTGGAGGTCCAAGACAGTCATTTTGGATTTTCTTCAGTTTTTTGTTGCTAAGGCAACTATGGCAACCTTTTTAGCTCAAACTTGTTGAGTTTGCCTGGCTGTTGGGTCTCACTAGTGTACAATTGTTTTCAGACATCAACTACGGAGCACCAGAGTTCACCAGAGCTGAACGAGATCATATCCCCAGGCTGCACTAGTTTGATGTGCAGTAGTTTGAATTTACTTTCAAACTCCCTACACATTTAGGGTGATCAAAATTTACATTGACCTACAGTAGAGCTGCAGACATGCAAGACCCTAAATCATTCAACTTCTTTTATTATAATTTCTATTATTGCACTTCCCATGCACAGAAATAAAAAGTTTGCATGAAAATATGTATAAATATAATGACATTCAAGCCTAAACATAGCTGAAATGAAAAGCTGTAAAAATACCGATATGGGCCCTTTAAAAAAAATACAAAGCATAAAGTATTAACAGGGTAACGGTTCCTCCTCTGATAACTGAAGCAGAATTAATTGGGAAAACATGAAATAAAAGGTTTCAGAGTTCTTCTCTCCTCTGGCTGACAACCTCACTAAAAAAGACACCTGGAAATTCATGCGGTAGTTAAAGCGGAGCCGCTGTATGCCTTGTAATGAAAAAGAACTTTTCTCTTATACCCACGGAGACCATGAAATATTGAATTTGAATTGTTAACCTTAAGTTAAAAGCCTCACGACTTTCTTTCACAGCACAAAGATATGTCCTTGGAGCTTTCAGAGAAACTTTCGCCATAGAAATCGCTGTCCTTTTTATCTCATCCCTGCAGTATTGCTGAATGGAACCCTTTGAATTGTCCTCCCTTGCAAACATGCCGTCACTGTGTAAATCAGACATTCTGTTGTCCATAGCTGACATATGGCTTAGATGGATGATAGAGATCAAGATAAGACGGGGGATAAATGAACTTCCTCCATTGCTGCAAGAGATGAAAAATGACATATTCCTCTGACCGGACTTGATCAGTCAGATAAAGGACATGTTATTCCTCATAATTTGAAAAAAAAAATAATAATAATTTATCACTTTACTTGACATGCAAAATATTTCAAAGAATTTCAAAATCTGGTGCAATAAATGTAAAATTTTTACTTTTTATTTGAATAACAATTGATAAAGGTCACATTTGCCACAAAAGTCAGACTCAAAGATTCTTGAATCTGTTTTGTTGCAGGGAGGTCTTTGGCAGTGCAAAAGAGTGGCAGAGCATATAACCTTTTCTCCCTCCTGCCAATCTGATGGGAGTCATTACTGAGGATTGACATATGGGGAAGCTATGCTTCAGGAGCAAACCATCTGCTGCCATATTCGTTGGCAAGCCTTCAGGTTTACCGTACGCAAAACAGCATTTTTATCTCCCAGGAAATTCTGGGTGGTTGGATTTTTTTTTCATCTCCCAGCTTCACATAATCTATACCTGTGGTTTTCCTTCTATTTGTAGCTCTTCATATACACCACAGTTTGTTATGCATTTTCTGAAATCTACCACATGTCCATTTTGTTTTTTTTCTTGCCATTTACATGTCAGAACTTGGTACACATTTTCAGAGGAAACATCAACTAAATTAATATTTAATGTTTGCTGGTTAAAGTTTTATGTTTTTTCTAAAGTAAATCTTGAATCCTAAAATAATGTACATGATGTTTTACACTTTACAATGCAAAATAGGGAGCGAGAGTAGAGTTTTAGCTAGCAAATATCTGCCTGTTTTAATAAAACAAGTCCCACATGTAATTAGATCAAGGTAAACAACATTATGAAGACTACAGTTTGTTTTCATGGATGACTGCAGGTAGTCCACTCAGTCTGCAAACAGAGCAAGAGTCACTATACCTGTGTCATCCATTCAGACAAAGCTAATCTTTTAACTGACCTTTATTGTGAATAAAAGGTTAAAGGGTATAAAATCTCCTAATGTGTATAAAGTAATCAGTTTTCTCTGACTTTTTACACTTCTTATTAAGAAAAGTGCAAGTGATTAGAAGTGATTACTGAAAAAGTCATGAGTGGTTACAAAATTACATTATCACCAGTTTGGATGAGTGGCTTAAAAATCTGAAACAGACTTTGTAGTAGAGTTCTTAAGGATTTTTGTTCTTTGAAGTCATATTAATTTTATTTTCACATTGCATCAGTTTCTTTTTTGTTTTTGTTTTTAAGTCTATTCTCATTTTTCACCATTTATTCTGTAAAAGCACAATAACAGTGTGGATGCACAATGAGTGTGGACTTGGGTCATCAAATGCTTCTTGCTTTAGATTAGCTGCAAGAGTCCGCTATCAGAGGACTGGACCTTCTGCTTTCAGGTAGGAAAGAAACTGCCACTCATTGAGAGTGTCTCCAACACACCAGAAAATGTCATGATCGTGACACTGATGCCTGGATTTGGCTCTTTTATTCCACCTGCTTAGCTCATCCCAGTGCTCATTGTTACTCATCAGTTCCACCTGTTTCGGTTTTCTATTTAAGCTACCTGTTCCCAGCCATCGGTGCCAGATTACTCATGCTGAGTGTGAGAGTTTTCTAGCTTACCTGTGAGTTTCTTCTTACCTGATCCAAGGTTCTGCCCCTGGGTGGAGGGTTCATCCTTGATTTTCTCACTGAGTCCCGTGACAAACACGTCCATGAGAGCTTCCTCATTCCAGAGGCTCTCAGCTGCCAGTAGGTGGAAGTTGATTACATAATCTGAGATAGAAGGATCTCCCTGTTTTAAGGACAGGAGACCTATAGAAGTTTCTCTGCTGGGGAGAACTGGGCAGAAAACTGGAATTAATTCCTGGGAGAAAGGTGGGTAGGAGTCACATAGACTAAAATTATTCTGCCAACCTGACGTTCCCCACAACTTTGCCTTGCCTACTAAGAGAGAGATTACATAGGCCACCTTCACTCAATCAGAAGGAAACACGGAGGGCTGAAACTCAAAGTGGATCTCACTCTGATTCAAAATGGCCAGACATTGTTTGGGATCGCCCCTAAATAACTCCAGTGAAGACAAGCGTGGCTCTTGGCAGATTGTTGTAGCCGGCAGAGGCGTCTGCATGGGCGCTGCAGTGAGTGGGGGAGCAGAGGCAGGCAAAGCAAATAAGCAAGGGTGTCCCACACACCTGATTCTAATTCTAATGCTGCGCTCAATGCCCTCCTGCGGCTGTTGATGGGTCCACGTTTGGCCATTATTCTGTCAGAACCTCAGAACATAGGACCCAGAATTCAAGCAGATAGAGCTAATGAGTGTGTGAGTCACTAACCTGGTAGAGTTCAGCCTAAAAGACGGAGTGAAGTGCAGAAGGTTTGGTTCTCAGTAGCTTGCGCAGAAGCCGCTTCCAGAGTTCCAGGAGAGAGGCAGAGCAAAGATGAGCAGAAATCAGAGCATGCAGAGGAGCAGAAGAATTCGGAGGGATAATCGAAGGCAGAGTTGAAGAAGGAACAGGTTTCCAGGCCAGAAGATCAAAAGTCCGAAGAGGCACCGAAGGGATATCCAAGCCAATCCAGGGACGGAAACTAGTCAGGTTCAGGTAATCAGACACTCACAGATTGCTAGAAAACTCTCACACTCTACTCAGATAATCTAGCATTGATGGCTGGAACCAGGTGGCTTAAATAGAAAGCAGGAACAGGCATTACGTAGCTTCCTAAGGATACTGCCACCTGTGACCAAAACACAGAACAACACCATTCTACTGCTTGTTTTCTAAGCACATGCTCACACATTTTTTTTTTTTTTCACTAAAAAACCTTTGTTATAAAAATTTAAGTTGTTATATTCCAAGCAGTAATTAACACCAAAACCAAGTTAACATCAGGAGGCAAACTTGGTTCTAGGAGATAACAATTTCTCATCTCAATTATTATGGGTCTGGAAAGTGGCAGGACTAGGGCTGCAGGACAGACATTGGCTTTTAGAAACATGGCCAGCTTTTTTCCCACCAGAGCAAGGCAATTTATCTTTTGTAAAACTGTTCTCAGATGTCTTTTTTCACTTTGTCTATAAGAAGGTTGATGTCTATATTTTAAAACCATAGGGAAGTGAGAAACGAGATGACAGAAGTAGAGCGGCAGGGTCAATCTCTTCCCCCACGCATTGAGCTATGTTCTCAATTCAGGCTGTTTTGCTTGGACTTTTCCCCTATTTGCCCTTCAAACAGCATCCTTTGGCTAATAGATCACCATGGCAACAGGGCTCACTCTAAGGGCAAGGCAGGAGTGGATATGAATAAGGATTATGTAAGAGAAATTTAGATGAAAGTTAATGCAGAATTAAAAATTCAGTCCTGACAAACATAATTGCAGGTCTCCAATCAGTACAATAGGGAATAATAATTGATTAAATAGTCGAGCTGATGGCATTGAGAATTAAGTCAATGAACAAATGAGTAGCACCTGAGAGACCGAGCAGCTTGTTCTGTATGTTTAGACCAGTGTTTTATTCACCTCATTGAAATCTCATGTTGAATAATCACTGCCCTGATGGGGAGCAGTGGTACTGAACAAAATGCAATCCAATAAAGGAAGGTTGATAATCCTCTGCTCATAATTTGGGTTATTATTTCAACTTAATTTAAAGTGTCCATGGAGGTTTTGTTAAGTGCAAGGTTTGTGCTTGCTCACAGTCTTCTACCACATCATTCTCTTTGGTTGCAGAGTATTCCTACCTTGTCTACCATTTTATTGCATTTGTCAAGCTTCTTAATTTGAGTGCTAGTCTTACAGTTTCCTCAAGAAATTGATGAGTGTTTACCAAGTCTCAGTCACCTGTATTCACAGCCTCTATTAGTGCCAACATATCTCATGCTAAATACTCTTACACGAGTATTCTTGCAGTTTCTGACTCTGATTAGAAGGAAACTATTGTTTTAGAGTTGCTCAACCTCAGTCCAAGTTTGAATGCCAGAAGTCTGTCCAATCTCGAAGAGTTGGAGATCATCGACAAAGGTTAGTTGGGGAAATATCCTTGGAAACATGCAAAAATGAGTTTGGTCACTATGAGTCATTTTAGCTGCTCATTGCAGCAAATCAGTCCCTGGAAAAGGTTTTTACATCATATTTCCCTCCTGAAATAACTAGAAATTGAACCCAGGTTCCTTATTTCAAAAAGTGTTACTCATTACTTTGTGTTTAGTATATTTATTTATTGTGTTCATTTGCTTTTGATTTTTTTCTTATGATGTTATGCCTTTTTCCCTTTTGATTTGTAGATCTTTTTGTGTCCTGGTTCAGTTCCCTCTGTTGTTTTCTATGTGTTCATTGATTTATTTTCCTCAGTGTCTCACCTTCACACCCTCCCACAGCTGTCCTGAGTCCTTCTGATCAAGGGCATCCGATTTCACAGCCAGACATACTTTCATCCATATTTAAGCTTTTTGGTTTTTCCTCCTTAGTGCTGGGAGGAAAACCAAAATTCTCCGACATTGCTCCTTGTCCTGTTCTCATAATTACTTCTTTTTTCTTTTTTTTTGTCATTCTTTGCTCCTGAAAGTGATTTAATCATGCCCTTATGTTTTTTAATATTACATTTTGATCTTTAATTCTACTTTAAGCTGAAATAATTGTTTTGTTTCTTGCTTTTCTGCAATTGATCAGAAATATATTTGGTTATCAAACAACCATATACAGTCATACAACATTTCAAAAAAAAATATTGATTTGGCTTGCCTAATTATTGACTAATTATTTTGAGAGTTCAGAAATCAAAGTGTTGGCAGTGATTAATCTGCAACAACCATCTATAGGTGTGGCTGGCTTTATTTAAGTTAATGGTTAGAACACCTGAATCTATCTCTGGTTAGATCATTATTGTATTGAGACCAGGTTTTCTCAAGCAGCAAGTTTTTATTGCACTAGCTAGAGAGATAACTTGTTTATATTTTTGGTTAAAGAACATCTGGATCTATAGTAAGAGATGCAGCAGAGAAGGCGAAGAGCAAAAATGAATGTTCTTTGTAATAAAATCAGGAAGGGAACACAGAGATGCCAACTTGATATATTTGAGTATTTCTTCAAGAAGAAACTGTGTAGTGTGAGACTTTTTGCTGACAATGAACTGACAGCAAAAACTGCTTTTAGAGAACAACTTAAAGAGAAATAAGTTATACTTTCAAAGAATGGTTTGCACAGCTGTCAAAAGAATGGGGGCATCTTTTTGTTACAATTCTGTCTGAAAGTTGAGAGGATGACTTCAGTAAACTCTTTCTGGAGTATGCAGTTAAACACAGGTGATCCTGAATGTATTCATCTAACCAACATTCATTCCTTTTTAAATTTTGGCACTTTTTACTCAACAAACTGTCATTTATTTTTATTTTTTTATTTGATTGGGAATATATTTGATGCAGAAGGTTACAAATCTAAAAGTGTTACATACATTTGGATACTTTGTCGGAATAAAATTATAGGACTATGTAAGCTCCCCTGCAATTGAAAAACATTTGTGTTTTTTGAAAAATTTGTCTCACTATAGTGATTCTGTGCCTGTATAATTGTTTTCTCAGTTATTTTGGGTTTCTAAGAGAGACTGGCTATCTGCCCAAACTGTACGCTTCCAGAAGAGCACTGGAGATAATCACCAGGGGCTTTGGACCAATAAGCAGGTAAGTGGGATAGATGGATGAATGAAAGAGTTATAGTTTCTCCTTTAAAAATATCACTTGAGATGGTTAGTTGGATTTGGTTCTGTCCATGAAATAAAAAACTCAACAAAAACCTTCTATTAAATCGACAACCATTTGCTACAAACTTAAATTCAAACATATTCTTAATCAAAAATAAAAGGTCTTTGCATAAATCATCTTTGTGTGGCTGTCATGTTAATATTCTGCTCCCCGTTTCTCTTCGATTTTCTCCCAGGTTTTTTACCCCAAAAATCTTTATACATGTTAACCCAACTAATTTCTTCTCTTAGTCATTACATCCTCCTCCTCCTGTTGATGCAGTGACCTTGACAGATATCATTTTGTATCACAGCCAGTGATGTATTAAAATGTAAATGATGACAACTGTCAAGTGGAGAAAGCTTGTCCTCTGGGTGCCCAATGAGCCGTGTCGCAGATCGAAATACGGGTAGGGCAGGAGGAACTTCCCACCAGATGACTCTGATGATGATTTTGTCACTGCTGCTTCCTCTTGGTGGCTTGCATGGTAACCAGCTCATACACAACAGGTCATGCTGGAATAATTTAATGGAGAAATGGATCAGATTTGTTATATTTCAGCTCGAGACTTCTCATTAGAAATATGCACAAAAAGCATTAAAGCCGCTGAGCGCACTTCAAGATTGACCTTTGTACATCAAAGTCAACAGAGCAAGTTGTTTGTGGGCAATGCAGTGAAGCAAAGGAAGAAGCCATTTATTTGAAATTAATCCCAAAAGGGTACATCTTGCCTCAACAGAAAAAAGTAATGCTTTATACACAATATCACATATTTTACCTATTTGAATTTGTCTTTGTGACATGTAGGGGGAGAGAGGAATTAAATGGTGACAGTAGATAGCTGGACACAGATATCAAAGGAACTTTTACAAAATATGCAGATCAAAAAAGCATTAAAAAACAACAAAAATAAAAAACTAGTGGCTGTTTGGGGAAGGTAGCCATTGACTTCAACTCATTTAAATTAAAACATCATTAATTTCAGAGCTGCAATTCAGTTACACATGATATATAATTGTAATTTTAGCTTTTATTTGAAAACAATTTAGTAAGCATGACAAGAATTTAGTTTCTCAGAATTAGTAATAGTTTTATTAACATAAATTACTTTACAAACTGAGATTGTATTAATCCTTTTTGTAAGGATAAGTGTTTCCATGAATAATTAAACAAAAACTGTGAATAACCCCCAGAAATATCATTATTAAGTATTAATCAGATCCATTTCTTAAATTATTCTGGGATGAATTTGTCCACCACCACAGTGAGTCTGGAATTTAAGAAGAAGGGTGCTTAGCCTGTCTTTCATAATATCCATGCAGCTTAGGCATCACTAGAAGATTTTAACATTTGAGATATAGTCTTATATGATGAAGAGTAACACTAAAAAAAAGCACAGTCTTCAAATAGTGTAATCAAAGCATACAGAAAAATATATGCTGAAGTCCCAACGGTTACTTTCAAATTCATAAAGAGAAATGCCTAAAATTCCCCAAGCCCCCAGTCTTTCTGCAGCCCTTAGTTAAGTTAGCAAGAAATAAAGATTTGAAAGTTATGTATATGGTAACTTCAATTAATTAGACTTTATTTATCTCATAAAGGAGAAATTCACTTGTCGTATCGGCTCAATAGTCAAAGGAGGTGCCAAAAGACGGAAAGAAGGAAAAGGTGCATATATATATATATATATATATATATATATATATATATATATAAGTCTCTTATTTAACAGGATTATTGCACAGGTTATTGCACAGGGTATTACTGCGCAGGTTATTGCACAGGGTATTAATTAGTGATTGCACGTTAGTAATTGCACACGTTTTTGCAGTTGTAGTGCCTTATTGTAAAGTCTGGTGGCAGCAGGGATGAATGACCTGCAGTGGCACACCTTTTTCCAAACATGGTGTATATCTTTCACTAAAGGAGCTGCTCAGCTCCTCTAAAGTCTGGTGCAGCGGGTGAGAGCTGTCCATGATGGATGTAAGCTTGGACAACACCCTCCATCTAAAGTTCCCTTGAAGCTTGATGCATTAATGGCTTGTAAAACTGTTTATAGTATCTTTAAAAAAAAAAAAAAGATTGATATAAGTCTTGTATTGTTTGTTTTTTTCTAAGCTTGAACAGGTGTTTCTAAAAGACCAACCAAGATATATATGAGATTAGATTTTATGTTACATTGAAGACTTTCCAATCTGACTTTTACTGATGTTCTTTGGTTCTAAATGCAGGTTAAGCATTGCATCTCGTACAGATAACAGCTCCGCAACTTCAGAGTCATATTGTTACGACTGATGATGGCCAGTTTTAATATAAATATGGAGCTGACTGACACAAGCCGAAACCCCAAGGAAGATCTGCATCATACTAAACCGCTCCTGTTTTCTTGAATATGGTTTTAAACTAAGGAAAGCATGTTAGAGTAATGCATGTATAATTTCCTCAGAAGATCTCTGAGATCTCTAGAAAATGGCATAAAGCAATTAAGTGTTAATTTTGTGATGGAAAATGTTGTAATGGAAACGCAACTACTGACAATATTAAATTTAAATCTTAGGTATTAAATCATCAAATATGCCCCTAACTCAAAAACAAACGTCCATCACTAGAGCTTAGTTTTCTGACTTTATCCATATTAGAGACTTTTATTAAACAGCAATCAGGACGAACATGCAACACGGGGTCAGTTTGTCACAGAGCTGTTATCTTGTTATCTGCCCTTTGTGGCTGAATATCAGATTAAATATTTACATTCTTTTAAACATGACTCAAATCACTCTAATATGGCTATATTATAATTAATTGCTACCTGTTAATATGTTCTCAGTGCTTGGAGTTGATGCCTATTAGTTGCCTGTAATTCTCCACCAGACCATAGGATTTATGTGAGGTTATGACCTGTGGCCTTTCCTGAATCCAGTTAAAATATTTGAATACTTGGTTGTAAGAAACGTCTTCCAACATCAAGTCAATATATTTCCAGAAACCTCTGTCGCACATTGCAAGCCAACACCCTTCCACAGATGTGCGGCTACTTTCAAGCAAGCTCTGCTCTGGTGGAAACACAGTTCTGTATCATAAAGGTTCTAAACCTCATTCTTGAACCTCCCATTCTAAATATTCTTCATGTGGAGTATTTCACCCCGTGGCACCAATCCAGAGCCACAGGAGACACTGAAAGATGTTAAAATGTTTATTTACCTCTCGCTAGTGTTATGCAGCCCAGTAATAATATAATTCTGCCACAATTATGAGCTTTTAGTAATTTTCTGTGGGAGGAAACAAAGGCACTTGGAGGCAGTAGTGTGACTGTGTTGGAGACTCAGTGACTAATATAGCAACTAATCTGGCTTTCCTGCAGACTGATGTGCCTGCTCGTTAGGCTATTTTTAGAAGCTGTGATTCATTTGAGGAAAAGAACAATATTTCTCTGACCTCAGAGAGTCTCCGAGATTAATTGAAGATGAGTGTGTTCAAAAGCCTGTTTAATTAAGAGGCGGGCTTACTTGAATTCCTCATCTATTTCACAAGCCTTTGCTATATGCACTCGGTGGTGGATACACCACAGAGAAAGTTTTACTTTTGTACAGAGATGGGCAAAAAAATTGTATTAATCTCATTTTGGTGTAAGCCTGCTGACAGTGATTTAATGAGCCAATTTTTACGGTACGCTGAGGTAAAACACAGATTAGCAGCAATTCATTTAGAAAAATGAATCCCTAATTGTGTTGAACCAACCTCGAAAAATTGAACCTCTCCACCTTTTGTTATTTACAAAGTTTAGCGTATTTTATGTGGCAGACACACAAATTGCCGGCCCCCCAATATCTGATATCTGTAAATAAAAACAAATGCATCCAAATGTCCTTAGAAGGCTCCTAATTACTTGATTAGCCCCTGTTGGAGTTTAATTTAGGTTAGCTAAGTTAGAAAAGGACCTTAAGCTTTAACGACTCTAGAGCCTGGTTAAATGTGCACTAAAAAGGTTTATATGCATTTGTTGGATCTGTTTAAGCATCTTTAGTTACTTTAACAATATTGTTTCATGTCTGCAAGGTCAGATATGAAACAATGGTGTTAAAATAATAAAGATGCTTTAATATATCCAACAGATCAAACATGGCTATCAATTTATATCAGAGATCTGTCATGATCCCCACCTGTTTGTGTTTAGATTTCACCCACATTTTCTTGATAGTCCACATTGTTTTTGTAGTCAGATTTTTATTTATTTTGTTCATTTCCTGTCTGTTCATTTATTATCATCTCTAAACCTCCCGAGTCTCCTTTGTGTCATGAGCATCATTCAAATATATCCATCAAACTGTTGCCTATTTCCTGCTGCTGCTTTGGTCCTTTGACTCCACAAACCATAACATGATCAGTAGGATTTTTAATCAAAAGAGACACTTCCATGCAATTAATCTGCCCGAAGACTAAGAACTCTCTCGACTGTGAAGTATACATCACACTATAAATAGTTTACATGGTTTTTGTTTAAAAAGGAAACAGCTAAAATTAGATTTGTTTCTATTTTCAGGATTTTGAAAATCTATCATCTGGTTCTTTAACAGCAGAAAAAAAAGACATAAATGAACATTAAAAGAGCAGGGTGAGGTTATAAAAAGAATTCTAAGGGTTTGAACCTGGAACAGAGAAATAATCAATCCATTATTTCAAATATAAGTGTGGAAGGATTGCAAATGTACCAACAAAAAGTCATTCACAGACACAGGCTTGTGGGGCATTAGAGCAAAATTCATACAAGCAGCCAAGAAGCTGATGGTTACCTTTGAGGAGCTGCATAGATCTACGACTCTGTAGAAAGAATAATTCAACAGGACAAATATTTGATTCACTTTGTGTGATAAGAAAGGAAATAAAGGGAGAAACAGAGAGATAAAGGTAAAGTAATAAGAACCCATAACCATATGTCAATGGATGGATCAAAAAGTCTATCAAAATAAGCATGTAATTTAAGAAATGTATTTCTTGACAGCCATGATAGTTTTATTCTAATAAATAATCTAATAATTCTTATCTAATGATTTGACCATCTTACCCGTTTACCTGTTTGTTTTGTTAAATAATAAAATGACCAAATCACCAACACTGGTAATTTGATTTAAATGCTCAAAATAAAAAGAAAAGATCAAACTATTATTACAGTTTCAACAGATTCTTTAATAGTATTAAATAAAGCAAATTAGTTTATAGGGAAATTATTCTTTAACAGCATATTTTGGCTTTTTCTCATGAATAACTCATATTTCAGCACCATGGACAGCACCCTCAGGCTTAATAGACTGTTAAAATGTTTGCTCTCAATGTAAAGCCAGTGTTTTTTGTAAAAATATTAACATCTAAGATCCCTTTTAATGAGGTCATATGTAATTCTCTTAAAAAAAAAACTACCTTAAATTCTCAGTATGTCTGAATCAGTGGAGAGTACTGACTTCTGGACAACTTGAAAGTTCAACTTTTATTGTAATATAGTCGACTTGGAAAAATCACAACTCTTTCATGCTCTACTCATGAATAATGATAACCTAATAAGACGAGAAAAATAATTTTAAAAAGTGTCAAAGATTTTTTGGGGAGAACATCACCAGTATAACCTTGGGTGATGTTTAATAATAAACCTTTTCCAAAACATAATTCAAAGTTATGGCAAAATAGTTATTTTAGTGAATGACTTTACTTGAACCCATCTTGGGCTCATAACAGTTGTGTCTAGAGGGACACCTGAACAATTTTATATATGTTCCAACTTCCCAACATAGGGGATAATAGCACATATATGAAAACAGGCCCTCTGGACAGGGAATACAAACACTCCTGGCATCTACTCACAATATCATCATGCAGCAGAAAGTTAATAATGTATGAGAACTCTTCTTTAAATAAAAAAAAAAGTAAAGCTATTCAATTAAAACTGTTTTTAGGGTCTGCTACATTACGATCTCAACTTATGATTTTAGTTGAGTATTTGCTATAGGAAATGTTTTGACATTTATTTTTATTCTTAGGTTTTGAAATGAAGCTGCTCAGTTAACCAGTGGGTAGCACTGCTGCCATGCAGCAAGAAGGTTCCGGGTTCGCTTCCCAGCCTGGGATCTTTCTGCATGGAGTTTGCATATTCTCCTTGTGCATGCGGGGGTTCTCTCCATGTACTCCGGCTTCCTCCTACAGTCCAAAAACATGACTGTTAGGTTAATTGGCTTCTCTAGATTCTCCTTAGGTGGGAGTGTGCGCATGAATGGTTCTTTGTTCTGTTTGTCACAGTGTTGCCCTGCAATGGACTGGGGACCTGTCAGGGGTGTACCCCGCCTCTCACCCATTGACAGCTGGATATTGGCAGCAGCACCCCTCGTGACCCCAGCTGGGATGAAGCGTGACTGAAAGATGATGGATTGGTTTTGAAATTAGGGATAATATAAAATGCATGTATTTACTTAAAAAGGATGTTGACATTTGTTTATAAAAAGATGGTTTCCAAGGTAATGACGAGAAAAAGAGATTTAATAATAAATTACTGTCTTTTCATTTAATTGTGTTGTGAAAATCCTTGGAAAAACCTCCTAAATCTTCCATCTCAAGTGTATGTTATACTATTTTTAAAATCCCATTAGATGGTTCTTTAACATTCTAGCCCCATTGTGAGCAGTTATCGAAGGTCCAAAGAGCAAACGGTTGCAGACCCAGACCACCTGATTTAATTGGGTGTGCAGGTGGTGCAGTGGTTAGCACGCACGACTCGGTACAGAGTACAGAGTGCACAGAGGCCTCAGTCTTTGATGCGGCCGACCAGGGTTTAAATCCGACCTGTTGTCTATTGCCGCTCTCCCCTTCTCTCATACCCGCTTTCTTGTCAGCCTACTGTCGAAAAAATGAGCCACTAGTGCTGTAAAAAAATTTTAAAAAAGCACATAATTAGATTGACAAAAATAGGAAAGATGTTCGATTCACTTATTACAGAAACCTTGAATATTATTGGTTGAACACTTTTTTTTATTATTTATTGTCAAATGATCATTTCACTTTTCAGATTTTTATTCATTGAAGCTTTGTTTAATATCTCTAGCAGTTTACAGTTATGTATTGCTTTATGTTTATTGATCACAAAAAATCCAAATGTAAGGTCTGTGGTTGTAGCGTGACAAAATGTGAGCTTCAATGGTTAAATATACTCACAGTGCATGTTAAATGGAGGCAATGAAATCAGGATCAAGGGAGAATTATGACCCCTTATTTCAGCCAATCGTTTTAAAGGAATCTGTTTTAAGGTAAGTAGAATACCCATGTTGCCTCCCACCGTTTCATCCAAGATACCAAAGTAGACTGTTTGCCTCTTGTTTAGTTTTTCCCCTAACGACTAGGACACAACAGCTGAACCCATGTAGTGTTGCTGGGAGGACGCTTCTGGGATTATTATTTGTGTAATTCCTTACTTTACAGGAACATCAGCTTTCACAGTGAGGTTCCCAACTGGACTTTAGTCAATTAACAGGCTTTCAATTTTCTTGCTTTTCCTTTATTTCAGCATCATTGATTATAACATTTATCAGCATGCTTATGCAAATCAAGCATTTCACAGTGCCAGAGTAGCAGCAGATGTACCATTAAGAAAAGAACCTTGAAGAAAACAAGAAAATACAATTACTCCATTTGATTCAAACAAAATATGCCCAATGTGATATAAGTGACCCCATCCTTTCAAAAACATATATTTACCAACTGTTTAACTTTTGGTTAAATCACTCAATCAAACTTTATCCTTCATATGAGCCAGCAGCCAAACCAGAAAACATTTTAACAAATCATAAATCTGCATATTTTTAGACAGTGTAAAACACATATTTTGATCAAAAATATCAGCAATTTCATTGGCAACGCAGTTTTTTTATACATATTTTTTTTACTATTTTTCAAGGCTGCACTTGTCCAGAGAGCTGTTCTAAACAAAATTTATTTTTGTTTTACACTTGTGTAAACAAAATGACAAATAAATCTGTCTAAGTCTAAGTCTTAATCTACCGATCCACCCTTAAACATTAAAATAGTCACAGACATTTTAGTTTTAAAGCTTACCCAAACCAATTGGATGACAAAATCTACCAATTATTTCAACAACCGAGGTTTCTGTGATTTTTGTTTCATCAACTTTTAACCATTTTAGAAAGTCTTTCCTTTTAAACAGACCCATCTGCAAAAATTAACACACAAAGACCATCACTTTAAATGTAAACCAGAGTCAACACGTTTCTTTAAAAAAAAAAAAAAGATAGGGAAGCCTACTCAACCACAGCAAAATAAAAGAAAAGAAATGCCACTTGATGCTTACCAGCTGTCCTTCATGGGGTTTGTAGAGGCTTGGTTTTTGTACAGTTCTTTCAGTTTGGAAGTTTTTCTTTTCAATTTTGAAAGCTTTTAGTATGGAAACAGTCAAGTTTGGAGGTAGAATTATTATGGTGTGGGTCTGTTTTTCAGCATACTGATGGCAGGAAGAATGGAAAAATGTACCAAGACAATTCAAATAACAAAATCTGCTGCGTAAACACAGAGCCAAGGAACTCAGAGAATCACCTGACACCGCATATAGAGGACCTGTGAAGATGTCTAAAGCTCAGAGTTCATAGCAATGGCCTACAGACGCCTCAGGATTCAAAAAGCCATTTTCAGCGACGTCCCAAGAAATGTTCCACATGGGGCAACTAAAAACCTTGAGTCAGAACTTTAAAACTGAAGCTGATAACCTTTACTGAAATATGCTGTAACATCCATTTTTTGCATCAATTTGCTGATGCCTGGATAATACCTGTAGTTGTCAAACCAACAAGTCAGCACATCTGGGGTGTTATTTAAGAAACATGACAACTAGCTGCTCTTTTTTTTGTTGATTATTTGGTCAAAAATATTTGTTCCATTGAAATCTCAAGAATATTCTTCAGCAGAAGCAATGATAATTACATCCATTACGTGCATCTTAACTAAAGGTGCAAGTTTATAGGTCACTGACAGCTCCTGCATCCCTGGAAACCAAGAACTTAACTTTTTGATGTCATCTCACAGCAAGCATTTCCAGTGACCTACATCCTCCCTGATGCGGCGGACAAATGTGAGGTATGTGCATTGCCAAGAGTGCTTAAGGGAACATACAAGATCTATCTTAATGGTGTGCCAGTCTGGGCAATTACACACTGGCCGACATAATAGAAGCCTGGCATGACAGGGGTGGAGAAGTCATCCGTCAGATTAATGAGAATGTCATCCGGGTTCGAGGACACCACCGGGTGGCCCTGGCCAAAACATTTAGTGGAGAGTGAGCTGTGAAGAGAGATATCAAACTGGACAAGTCTCTCTAGGGAAAGGAATGGCCTTGCGATCTCATGATACTTGAGGGCAGACTATTTTTATTTCATTTATTCCCTAAGTTAGGCTAATTCCACTTTAATATGCACAACCTGCCTTTGTGGCGTTGCTTAAAAATTGCATTTATTCTTTGAGTCATAAAATGTTGGGAAAGCTGTATTTTTCAATGACAATTTTTTGTTGTTGTTGTTTAAACAAAGAGATACACAGAATAAATACAAAATAAAAGGATTTAAAATATGACTTTAAGGGGAAAATAGCTACTTAAAGAGCTCGAACCGCAGTGAAAACATAATCTATTTTTAAATCGAGAATAAAAGCAATTAACCAGAAAAAAGTTAAATTTCATTAAATACCCTTATGATCAAGAAATCAGTTTTATACAAGAAATAACACGAAATGGGTGATAAAAGTGATACAGAGTTGAAAAATTTGACCTAAAGAAATTTAAAAACAGATTTAAAAAAAGTTACCTTAGAAATGGTTACAAAACCATACCTAAGGTCTTTTTAGTCAAGATAACAGCTGAAAAAACAATTAAACATAAATAGAGGGAAAAAAAACAATGACAGTAGTGATCCTCCCCAGGAACAGATGGCCTAATACAATTACTCCCTCCGATTCATCCAGGAAGTTAAAAGATATCCCTGGGTAATATCTAAAGCACTGTGGAAATGTAATGATTTAACAATAACAACTGTGCCATACCCCATCCATGAGCTTCATTTGTAGATTAAAACATGTTTGTGAGGTGCTTTGCTGCTTCACAATCTGAAATTCAATTTGAAAATAAAGGATTTTGCATTGGCCTAATCAAAGTCCGGATATAAATCTCGTTGAAATACCTTGGCATGTCCCAAAACAGGAATTTAAAGAATTCTTAAAAAAAAAAAAAAAGGAGTAAACCAAAACCTTCATAGTGAAGCAAAAAAAAGGAAGATGTCTTTAAAAGGAGAAATGCTTTTTTACTCCCCTCTGAAATCGTCAAAGCCTCATCAGTATTCCTATAGTCTTTGTCAATAGGGTCCATTAGAGTACAGTACAATTATTGTCATGCTCACATTTGAAATCATAGTGGATAGGTCTGCTAGGAGCCCTTTGGTCAAAAAGGGATGAACACCTCCAGGGATTATATATTTAGAAAGGTGTGTGACTTGAGCTAAAGGACGCATGACATGTTCCTAGAGAAAATCCAAACTCACCATTATACTGTACCACCACTAGCCTGAAATGTTGACAAGAGACAGGATTGATCCATGTTTTCTTTGCATTTCAACCAAATAGTGAATTTTCCAGCTAAAATCTAGACTTATTGAATCAGCAGAGAATTTTTTTGATCAGTTACTGGATGCCACTCACCAACCTAGACGTTGAAATCAAGAGTTTCTTAAATATAAACACTTTATTTGAATTTCTGATGGTTTCTCTAAAAATTAACCAATGACCACCCATAATACTATCCAATACCAGTCTCTGAACCTGTTCCTATAGTGTAACAGAGCATCATCCGGGTTCTCTACCTCTAATATTGCCCCTCCGTCTGTGGCATTCCACACGTAAATGGTGCCTTGGGCACCCCCCTCCTTCTGCTGTCCCCCAAACAGATTAAAAGGTGAAAATTTGATTCTTTTCTAAGCTCTGTTCTCAGCTGTAAGCAGAGGGGACATTTATTATACACAAAGAGATGCCTCTTCGCTGAACCTTCATACATAAAAGCAATAGAAAAACTTGTTTTAATGCTGCCTTGGGCCCCTTTCAACATGCCCCTTATAAATAACTGTTTTTCATACATAAAATTTACATTAAAATTTAAAATATTTTCTCCTACTCTCTGCCTTTGCAGTCATAAGTCAGAGATTTATGAATAATTTACAAATAATCCTAAACATTTGAAAATAGGAGTAAAGTAAGTATATTAAATTATGCTGGAGAGTATGTATTTTCACTTTCTCTGGGGTTTTTTGTAAAGATAAAAGGCCAATTATTTTTCCCAAAAGGCTCCTCTGTCTTTAATTGTCTGCAGTCTGTTTTCCAAGTAGAAATCAAAAATAGTGATAGAGAGTACAGTATATCGCTCATCCATCACGATTTCAGGCAGACCTATCATTTTCATGCAAATGATTCCTCGTTTGACTTCAAACTGGGCAGTTAATAGCATTCCTGGGGCAATGTGTCAGTCTGTGTAAATGCTTGACGAGGGAATCTTTTTAACTGGCATGTCCCGCACCTTTAATTTCAAGAGCCTCATCTCTCACGAGAAAGTATTTGCATGCATGTCAGTTGCTGCAAGAAAGTGGGCTGTCGATAATTGTGAGATAATTATGAAATGGTACTCCATTTTGTAGACATTTCAATGTCAAGTAAATGTTTGGGATAGAATATTTTTCATTTTTCCTCTTTTTAATTAGAACTGAACACTAAAACTGTGAGGAAACCAATTGAAAGGCTGGTGCTTATACACTATTAGCCTTTTACTAAATGGAAAGTTTGTCTCAGAACCCAAAATCATGAATAAATAAGAAATCAAACAAAATGAGAGTGACGGTTCTAGACCAAATTTACCAGGAGGGCCAGGGTTTGGCCATCATTTTGTCATAAGGTGTGATACACACACACACACACAAACAGGGAAAGTGTCATTGTTTAGTATATTAGGAGAGTCACAAATCCAAGGTCGCAGACCTATGATCTAAAAAATTAAAACTGATCTTATTTCAAAAAAGTTGAAGATAAAAACTGACTGTAATCTCTAAATAATAGTTCACAAAATTGCAAAGCAACAAATCAGATATAGTCTGTTCACAGTGGTCAGAGGATAAAATCATTAGAAATTGATTTAGTATTACACTACAAAAACGGAACAAAAAAAAAGTGAAAATTAAGAAAAACAAATGTATTTACCCTTAATTTGAGCGGTTAATAGGATGATATGTCAGAGGAATTAATATTTTTGCCATTGAAATAAGAAAATTTGATATTTCACAGTTCAAATAAAGAAATCGAGTTTTTGTTTTTTGTATTTTAAAGGTAAATCATCTATTCCATATGCAAATTGTTTCGTCCACCTGCTTAAATCAAGGAAAATACATTTATTTTAAGAAAGATTGAACAACGTTTCATTTGAATCACAGTTTATGACTTCAATACAGGGGTCATGATCTGCCCTGATAGCTGGCCTTAATTGCTGCTCGGTCTCTAATTATCACTCATCTAACCCTGTATCCGTTCCTTTATATTCGGCTCAGCCCAGCTATCGAGGCCAGATCATTGTTTGTTCCCTGTTTGATGTCTTTAGGTTCTGTTATCGTTAGTTTTAGTGAGTCCAAGGTTCATGTCCCCGTTCCAGTGAGGTGATTATTCTCAACCCAGTGTCCTCAGCCAAGTTTATTCCCTAACCAGTTGTGAGAGCGTTTCAGCGTTTCCTAGTGATTCTGATTTCCCGATTCTATTCCCTCTCACCCACTGGCCCTGTCTGTACCCATCTAATCTGTTCGCCTGAGCCATCCTTGGACTCCTGCTGGATTCTGCCTGTCTGCATCTGTGTGTGTCTGTCTAGGAACGCTTTTGGACCCGTCTGACTCTAAACCTGCCTTCACGCTCTGAAGATTCCTGGAAGCCTGGATCTCTCTGTTCCTGTTTGGGTTGGAACCTCTGATTGAGCAGAGGTCTCCTGGATTCCTTACCTGCTCCTACCTGCTCTGTCTTCCCCTGACCTGGATCAGCTTCCTGCAAGTTCTCCGGGGCTGCAGCATGAGGCACACACGCTGGGCAATGCACACTGTGTCTGGTTGGCAGCCCATCGGCTGGATTGCGCCTCTTTCAAAGGCGATGGACGGAACTGTGAAACCAGGTAAGTGACTCACAGAGGTTACCATCTCCTGTCTGATGATGGTGGTCACTTACCTGTGTTTCTCCCTCCAGACACTCTAAGATGGATTGCGCCCCGCCCCAACGGGCTTCAGTTCTGTTTTGTTTCATTAAACATTTTTAACTTTCCTACTAACTATCTCACCTTGAATACTGGGTCCATCTGTCCCATTTTATGATAAAAGGTGCCAGGACCTGTTCTACAGAGGCACTGGCCCATGGTGGCCCCTATAGAGCCACCCATTTGAACTAAATTATTTTCTATATCAAAACAGTTAAATGAGTTATTGCTAAATTACAACAAAATGAGGTTGTACAAAATTATTCCAACAGGTACACTGGTTGGATTCCCTTTCTGAGTACATTTCGATTCATAGTAATGAGGTATTTGAAGCACACACTGACTTAAAACAAAGAAAAGCTTCTTTACCTCATACAATGTTGCGATGAATTTGGATATTTTGGTTATATTTCCAGTTAAAACCTTTTTATTTTATACTAAATCAGCTTCAACTTATAATAAGATGTTATGTTACAAAGTATCTGTGTTTAAAATATGATGCGTCTTTGTTGCTATGGTTAAAATTTAAGTTTACATCTTTTTAACTAACCACATGTCAATGTCCATTGTCTATAAAAGCTGTTTAATAAAAGGTTGAAATACTTTTTTTTTTTTTTTACATTTGGAGCAAATGATAGAAAAACTGAAATGACAAAAATATGTTATGTACACAAGAAAACAATAATAGAGCAAGTACCAAACCCCATGATTGATGATCTATAAAGTTATTAATGATCAGCTGCATCAGATGTTTTTTATAGATAAAATATTCCAACTGTAGATTTTCTTCTTGCGTTTGCATTAGTAGTTGTTTTTAATCCAGCGCCTTTAAAATAGAAATTTTTTCTCTTAATCCAAAGAGAAAAAAATTAGGAACTGAGAAATTTCTTCATTTGTCACCCGATGAAGGATTTGTATTTAAAACACAGTCATTATGGGTTAAGGTTTCATAATCAAATGACAGTAGATGAGGCTTCCTACCAGTGATATTCTAATTAAGGTTTCTTAACGACACAGCAGAAATGACCTACTTTGCCTGTATAATCAACGATAATGGTATCATATATGGATGGTAGCTTGCAGGAATAGAGGCATGAATACTGCTGGCATAGTTGGCTAGTCAACCAAAACTAAAAAGGTCACCCACGTTGAGGCATGAGGATCGTTACTGAAAAGAAACGCTGGGGAAAAGGCGGTGCATCAAAAGAAAAGGAAATTGTGTGGAAATGATTGGTTTTTTGGAGCTTTATTTAGAAACAGGAGCTTCAGACCCACTCACATATTCTTAGGTAACAAAAAGAAGACATGATTAAGAGTTAAAATTATCCTGGTTGCTCTCTCTTCTGATTTTTAGTGGTCATTTAAAGAGTTTCTGATAGCTCCAGTGGCACAATAATCTAAAATGGTTTGGAAATAGAAATATCAGTCTAATGTCAGGCTTCTAAAATGTACTTCCTTAGCCTTAGGTGTAGGGCAGGAAATGTAGGCAGACTTCATGTTGTCAGACAGTTCTAGACCTAAGTTACCAAGGGAATTCCTTAAAAGTTTTGAAAAAATCCACTGGACTTGGTTTCCAATGTTGTAAGCATCAGCATATTACCAAGGGACCAGTTTTTTTGTGGCTATTTTTTATGTGGGCACCAAAAAAAAAGAATAAAACAGAAAACGGTGCAAAAGGTCATTGCTTGATATATTAAATTAACCAAAGAACCATTTGCAGCTCTTTAATCTTCCTATCTAGCAAAAAAATAAAAAAAACATATTCTACACTAGAAAAAATGTAAATCTAAATAAGTATTTTTTTCTCAAAATTAGTGCATTTGTTCTTGAATTAATATTTAATTTACAATTAAAACAAGGAAAAAAACAATTGTTGTGTCCTATTTCAAGTGCATATATTATCTAATTATCTTATTATTAGAGTACAAATACTCAATCAATTGGCAAATTTTATTATTTAAAAAACAAATTATGGGTAAATACACTTTGCTTAGTAAATACACTCAGTAAATACATTTAGCTGAATAAATCTTTGCTTATTTATAGATTTTCCAAAGACGTTTAAAGAACCAATCCACTGGACTTTTTTTTCCAAGTTTGAAGACGTTTCCCTTCCCATCCAGTAAGCTTTTTCTATTCAAAATGTCAGAATTAGTATTAGTAGTAGCCCACAAAAGCCTTGTTATAGCTCAGAAAACATGAAGAACCGGCAGAACGGGTCGGCCCCTTAGTAATGGGGAGTCGTTCAGGGCTTTGTTAGCCTGCAATACCTGATACCGGCCTATGCCTCTGAAAAGGGGGGTCGTTAGGGTCATTGTTGGCCTGGCTGACCAGTCGAGATGTCTTGGTCCCCTGCACGGTGATGAGGATTATGATAGCGGGGAGAAATCAACTCTATCACTGCATTGTAGCTTTTTGAGAACTGAAACCTGAGTCCACCCCCTCTTTTTAAGGTTGCTTTTTCTCTCTTAACATAAATGGCTTCCTTTACACCGCTGTTCATCCGGTTAAATTTGCACGTTCTCTCAGCCATAACAAGGCTTTACTGAGTTACTCTAAAGCTGGGAACTGGGACATTTTGAATTGAAAAAGCTTCCTGGATGGGAA
Organism: Cyprinodon variegatus; assembly: GCF_000732505.1. Lineage (NCBI taxonomy): Eukaryota > Metazoa > Chordata > Actinopteri > Cyprinodontiformes > Cyprinodontidae > Cyprinodon > Cyprinodon variegatus. Next base: position 918,612 of record NW_015150481.1, read on the forward strand.
GCGAAACATCTTCAAACTTAGAAAGCTAATTCCAGTGGTTTGTTTCTTTACTTTATTGGAATGACTGTAACACGGATGACTGAGAATCTTCACCAGCCTATTTCTAGATTGTTTTGGCAGTTTATCTCAGTATGACCAAAGCTAAAAATGCAGCAACCTAATTTTTGAATTGTACATAAAATGTAAAAAAAAAATAATCAACTTATCAGTTGTCATTTTTGTTCTTGTGCATATCATAATTTATGTATTGTAAATCTATCTTTATCATGTCTTCGGTACAGGGGCCGGAAGCAGTTCTACAGGGGCGCTGGCCCCTCTCTAGAACCACCCATGTTTTCAGAGGGACAGTAGTGATTCAACAGTTTAGCCTGCAGCCAGGAATTTGTTAAAGCTGCTTAATTAAATTCAATTATTTG
>NW_015150481.1:919153-966841 GCF_000732505.1 Cyprinodon variegatus
TGAGACAGAAAGGAGCTGATGATGTGCGAAACGTTTAGTAGTGAGTAATTTCAGTGTTATGAACTGGTTACAAATATGCCAGGGGTTTTTGCCTCTGGTTTTGTTTTATCCAAGGGATATGTCTTTTTTTTTTTTTTTAAATGGCGTGTCGTATCCAGGCAACAAGCTCGTTGCCAGGTGACAGACAGAGAGGCCCTGAGACCATAGACGGCGTGAATAGGATGAGGCGGAATATCACTCACCTCCAGCAGTGCAAAGTTCTTTGATAATCCATGCTTTGATCACTTCTATTAAACAGCTCATTTCTGCTCAAAGGGCGACAAATGTGATAAACCACTGCAAAGGATCAGAGGACTAGACAGTGAAACACAACCCCTTTACCTTTCTGTTGTATAAATTAGCTTGTTTTTTCTTTTTAGCCACATGCAGATCAAAACTAATCAAACCACTTGAACTTGGTAAGAACATTGATTTTATTCTGATTTGTTGTGGAATAAACATGAAATGCAACTATGCAGGGAAAAAAAATAAAATAACCAAGTTTTTTTCACTAGAATCTGAAAAGTGTGGCATAGATTAACTAATTGATATCTAATAGTGTTGGACTTTAAAAAGATGATAAAGATGCACAATGCTCATCATAGGATTGTATTCATGGAAAGATTATATATTAAAAACACAATGTTTCAATGTCTCCTTTGCTTTATGCAATGTGTTGGTTTAAAGAAGCACATAAAGACTTATACATCACAATGAAGTTTTTGATGTGAAAAAATGAGTTCAAATGCCATAGCTTAGTAAGTAGCATGCCTGCCACCTAGTGGATGCCTCCTCAGTACTACATTACACATCTGTCCATATAGAAGTTAATTCATGGAATCAAATCTTGTTCTGACAACTTCAAAATTAGGGCCTATAGTAAATGTTCAGGTAGAATGTATATAAATTAAGCCAATAATCTTCATCAATGCACAACAGAGAAAAGGGAGTTTAGAAAAAAAGATTTTTATTGCCAACAAACAAACACCAAAGTCAGTTTGAATCTCCAAAAATGCAGTGTTTTCTATTAGTCTTAGTTCTATGTGCTCATGATAAAGTCCACCCTCAGAACACCTCTAGGTCTGCAGAGCTGTACACCACTGCTGTCTCCTCAGTCCCTACAGCAGCTTCCTCCCTCCCCTCCTCTTCCTCCTCCTCCTCTCCCTCTGCAGGCTCCTCCAGTGACTCCAAGGCCTCGTTGGTGTCGCTGGCAAACGTTTCCCTGGAAACATCGTCGTGCTCGTGCAGGTTCAGCGTGCCGATGGCCTGCTTCATCTTCTTGGCCAGCACGTGCCGCCTTCTTTTCTGCGCTGCCCTCTTGCTCTTGTAATCTTTCTGCTGTTCCTCCAGGAAGATCTTCTTAATCTGGGACTTGCTGATGCTGGGGGTGTTCTTCAGCAGGTTGAGGAAGACTCCACCAGGCGTCCTCCGCCTGCTTCCATCCATAGTGTACATGCCACCGTTTTCCTCCAGTGTGGCAGTCTCCCCCAGTAGTTCGATGGCTTTCTTCTTCCCAAGAACCCGAACCACACGCTCAATCAGCTCCTTTTTGGGCTCCTGTAGTCTGTATGCGATTTCATCTATCACCTTATCATCTGGATCATCCTCTGTGATCTCATACCGGCCTTTTATGTCCATCTCAGCTTTAGTGCCTAATCTCTCCTTGGCAGGTCGTTTTCTCTTAGCATCCCCCCCTGCTCTGTCCTCTGATCCTCGCCCTTTCATGTAATCCTCCAGCTCAGCATCCAGCATGCTCACCTCTCCTTCCTCCTTGGACTGCCTCTCCATTTCTCTCTCCTTCTCAATCATCTTCCGAGCCAGAACAAAATTGTAGGTTTCAACACTTCTGCTGGCCATGCTGACGCCCTCCATGCCAAACACACCCAGCTCTGCTGTTATGGCATCTTGACACTGTTCTTGCACCACGGAGCCCCAAATATTGTTCACCTTGCGGCTTTCCGGTGCTCCGCAGGCGGATACTGGCGGGGGACCGGCGGGCGGTTGTGGGGCATTTGAAACTTTTAGCCGCTTTCGACGCCAGACAGCGGCCTCCTCGTCGGACGAGTCCGCATCACTGTCACTGGACTCCACCGCCTTGGCGGAGCTCCGATAGGCAGCGGCGGAAGGAGGCTGGACTGAAGCGGGGATGCGCTGGAAGGACTCCCCGCTGAACGCCACAGAGTCGTGAGCTCGGGTTTGTTCGGCCACAGCTCCACCCATCTCATCGTCCGAGCCGGAGCCTGAAATTTCTCCATCTTCCAGGTCACCGTCCATCAGCTCCGCCATGTTTTCCTGGAAGCTAGGTGCAAAGACATACGAAAGTTCAGACCGCCTGGCAGCGGTTCAAGCTAGCAACAAAACCGTTAGCTGCCTTTAAAAAACTGCTAAAATGGAGGCTAATCTCACTATTAACATACCTAATGTGATGCACAGATGCCTTGAAATATGTGGCTGTAGCTAGCTGTTTCCAGCATGAAAGAGGACTTTTTGGTTTTCCAAACAACTATGAATGCACACGGTCGGTTCCGCCTTGGTTTACAACGAGATTGGCGCTATGCTAACACTGCACTTCCGCTTCCGGGCTCTTACCATTTCAAAATAAAATTCATATATATATACATAGATATCCATAATAAAGGCTAGATGTCTCGTCCGCGCTGCTGGCCAATAAGGCTCGGGCACAGCGCGTTGCATTCTGGGTACGCCGCCATATTAGTAGCTAGTTGCTACGGTTGCTATGGTAAACACAGACCTTTAACAGCATAGAGACCGAGCAGAAAGACGAGTAAACAGCGATGTTAAAAGCGAAGAAAGGATGCGGAATATACCGAGACANATAATATATATATATATATATATATATATATATATATATATATATATATATATATATATATATATATATATATATATATATTATTGAAAATAAAGAATATCAATGACAATCTCAAACAATACGTCAATAATGAACATTACAGGAAAAAAAAAATAAGATCACAACTCCTTTTAACTTCAATAGAAATTTGAGGTTAGAACAAGGGAAAAATAACTCTAATTCACTCTAAAACAACTAATGATTAAATTATTAAGAAGAGGCGACTAACTAAAATTCTTCCATTAAATCAGACAATTTATTTGCTTTAAGGTTCAGATATTTCTTCTTCTTCTTTTGTTTTAATGGCGATTAGCAAGCAACAATTGATGTGCATTACCGCCATCTACTAGAATGGAGTGTTGATCGGAATGCTATATGTAAATTCTCCCACAAAACAAAACAAAAAATAAATAAATAAATAGATAAAATGAAATTATAATTTGGTTCAGATACTCATCAGCAGAGTAAAATTTATCCAAAAACTTTATTTATCAATTTCGTAATTATCTTAGCCAAACTTCACTTGCATAACTTTGAATGTCTAAAGTAAAAGCCAGATTATTTTTATACTATCCGATTTTCCAGTCACTAAAACACAAACAAGCAAACTAAGTACAATCTGTCCAACACTACAAAATTCTAGACAGTTAATGTTGTATGTTTTTTTTTTTTTTTTGATACCCCTTGATACCCCTGACAATTTTAGGTACTTATTTTTGGCATACCCCCTGGCTTATTTTTACTTTGTGATTTAATCTGTCGTTCTTTAATAAAAAAAAAAAAAAATGTAAAATATTTTTTATTTCAAAATTAAACTCCAAAATATAACCAGGGTAATATGTAGTATGGTGTTCAAATGTTTATTGTTTATTTTTTTTCTCCTTCTGACAGGCACTGTTTCTTGATATTTTAAATCTAGTTTCTTGGATAGTTATAAACAGGGACCGAGGAGGGCCATTGCCCGTGTAGAACTGGTCCCGGTCCTTGTAAGGGGCCTTCCACTGAAAAACATACACTGCAAAGATGGAATATAAGTAAGTTTTTTTTTATTTTTATTTTTTTTATATAAATGTAGTGAGACAATTTGTAGACGGAATATTTACAATTCTATGATGAAAAAAAACTCCTTCCTTTTGATTCATTTGGCATCATTATTTATCGCTGAAATTAAGTGCTGATACTGCTCTTTTAAGATAAATTTTGTAAAATTGCATGTACTGTGTCAAATGATGGAGTAACAAACATTGACTGACATTTATTTTGCATAAAGAGTTGTTTATATTGTTTGATTTGTAAATAAAGTTTTGTTAAATGGGGTTTGGTGGCCTATTGGTTAGGGCATAGAGCTTGGAATCCAGAGGTTCTTAGTTTAAGCCCCACTCCCACAGACTGTCACTCTGGGTCTCTGAGCAAAATCCTTAACCCCACACTTCACCCCGGGCGTCCCACGATGGCAGACCACTTCTCCCCAAGGGGAGGGGTTAAATAAAAGAGGTACATTTCTCCAATGTGAGATCAATAAATTTTTATTATTATTTTTATTATTCTTATTAAAAGTAAAAAAAAAAATAATTACTGTTGTTTTGTAGTACTAAATCACTTCTTATATGATGATATGCTCTGAGAGATACCCTAACTGATTTGTCACGTGAACCAATTTATTTCGCCTTAAAAATTTAGTTGAACAATTATTTAGAAATTACAGTCAGCTTTATGGTTCAGGCATATTAACAGAATTCCCACTTTTCATCTAATTTTCTCTTGGCTTTTATTATGTAAACCCAGACGGATGTTGTGTAAAACAGTAAATTGTTCAAATTCAAGCTCTGGATTATTAAGTTTAAAATATAATCAGTCAGATAGTAGGGTGGTCGTTCTATTAGAAATATTTCATACATTATTCAGAATAAAAAAATATGGGTTTGATTGTTGTATTTGGTTGGGATCCATATTGGAGTAGAAGGAAACGAGAGGGCAGATAAAATGACAAAGAGGGCAATTCAAAATCCTATTAGTTTTAAAGTTAAAACAAATAAATCAGAGGGAAAGAGTATTAATAAAAAAGAAAATGGATAAATGGCAAAAAAGGTGGGATGAAGAAAAAACAGGAAGGTGGTTTTGTAAAATTCAGAAGATAGTAGGGGAAAAAAAGAAATGGAATACGAAATAGAAACGAGGAGAGAGTGATAACAAGGTTAAGATTTGGGCATACAGGACCTAATTATACATTTTTCAAAATGCGAAAGCATACTACTGGCAAATGTGATTACTGTGGAAAATATGAAACAATAGAACTTGTTATACTGGAATGTCATAAATATGAAAGCGAGAGAAGATATATGAGCAGAGAGTTTGAATGTATTAAGGAAAAGATTAATTTATTAGATATTTTGAGGAAGAATTTGGGAAGTAAACATATACAAATAATTATTAGATTTTTAATGTGTGTATGATATAGACGGGTAGAATACAAATTTATGTAAAAGTATATCATTTTGTTCTTTTTTTCCATTAGAAATGATATATATGTTTACCAGTAGATAGTCAATCACGAACCACACTCCATACTAGTAAGTGGCGGTAATGCTACTAAATGTTTGTTGCCAACCGCCAATAAATCCATGAAGAAGAAGGAAGTTGCGTAGACTCCGCGCATGCGCAGTGTTGCAAATAAACAATATGGCGGCGTCCATACAGCGCCTCACGTCAGCTGGGAGATGTCTTCTCCAAAGACATTTAGTGAAGCCAGGCTACCTAAACGGGGTAAGGGGAATCTTTTAATATCCTTTTTTTCCCCCTCAAAGCCGTAGCTTTGATCCTTTTTTTCTTAATAATCAGTGATGCGAATAATGACCGAGGAAAACCTCCCTGCGAGGCTTCACAGGATCCATGTTTATTAATTTGGAAACGACGCGCTCCTCTCTGTTATATATATCTATCTGTATATCATAACTCCTCTCTTTGGTAAAAGTAGTAGGTAGTGGATCATTACAATTTAGCGATTATTAATAGTAGAAGTTAGTTGTTTATATTCAGCATCAGTCATCATGACTTGACTTTTAGAGGGGCGGGGCTTAGCTATTTGGAGGCCATAGTCAGAAATCATGGGGCACCAAGCACTAATCACTGATCTCTATTTATTCACTGGTTTACTGATAGCCACCGGCCGCCATATTGGTACTCCATATTTAAACCCGTCACAATGGCAATGGTAGATTAATGTAATTTATGATAATAAAAAAAAGGCACATCATATTGCATGGTCATTATGAAGTCTATAAATCATGTAATATAACATTATGTTATACAAATCCATCACAACAAAACGAATGTATTCATGGAGCACAATAATACAGATGTGCCAAACTGATGTACTTGTAATATACATATATTGATGACATTGTTGTAATTGCATATTACATATAATATTATATATAATAGTGCCTCTTTAAATAGTTTGAACCTGTTTATTGTTGAATCAGGCCAACATTTTGGCTTACATGCTGAATCTGCTCTCTGTGACAAAAAAAAAAAACACTTTGCATCATCCCTACGGTAAAGCACAGAGGTGGCAACATTATGCTGTGGGGATGCTTTTCATAAACAGGGAAATGAAATCTCGTTAGATCTAAAGATGAAGGGAAGTTGTTTAACATCAAAAGTAGTGAATAAAGTAAATGACCTCCAAAAAATAAGAAGTGTTTAAGTTATATTCCCCTTATAAATAATCATTTAGACATTTATTTAAAAAAAATGCAGGAATGAGTATCAAATTATTTCCTACAGCTAGCAAAAAAATAAATAAAAGTAATTATCTATATAAACTTCATGGTTGTAAAAGCAATCATTGTAGACAAATTGTATATTTAATGCTTGAGTTGACCTCTCACTTTTGTCCTCTGCAGCTTCCCGTTGGACCGCAGCGACTGTTGGCTACCCCCGCTGCTCAGCAGGTGGCGCTAAATGTCCCTGAAACTAAAGTGACCACGTTAGAGAATGGTCTCCGGGTGGCTTCAGAGGATTCTGGTCTTACAACCTGCACTGTAAGTTAAAGGTTCCCTGCTTAAATTCAAACTTTCTAACTTAACAAGTTTTACTAGAATCTGTTTAACTCGATGTTACAATGTGTGAAGGACATTTATGGATGTCTTCATCTAGGTGGGCTTATGGATAGATGCTGGCAGTCGCTATGAGAATGAGAGGAATAACGGCACAGCACACTTTCTGGAACACATGGCATTTAAGGTGGGAGGGTAAATTTAGTCATCCTTTACTTCCTGGAAAAGAGGTGAGCTGATTAATATGCAGAACCGTCTCACAGGGTACAAGGAAACGCTCTCAGTTGGACCTGGAGCTGGAGATCGAGAACATGGGCGCCCATCTGAACGCCTACACATCCCGGGAGCAGACGGTGTACTACGCCAAAGCTTTCTCCAAGGATCTTCCACGAGGTGCAGAGCAGTAGAAGCTGGTTTGATTGATGTGTGTAGAATTTGTTTTCCTTATAAAAATTTCTTTCTTTTTTTTTTTTTTTTGCAATCTAGCTGTTGAGATCCTGGCTGACATCATCCAGAACAGCACGCTCGGTGAAGCAGAGATCGAGAGGGAGCGCGGTGTGATCCTGAGGGAGATGCAGGAAGTGGAGACCAACCTGCAGGAAGTGGTGTTTGATTACCTGCATGCCACGGCGTACCAGTCCACAGCGCTGGGCAGGACCATCCTGGGTCCGACTGAGAACATCAAGTAAGACCAGACCAGATCAGGACAGGACAGGACCGCCTCGGTCTGTGTTTAACCTTCGACTGGTTTGTTTTCCAGGACGATCAACAGAGGAGACCTGGTGGAGTACATCACCACCCACTACAAAGGACCTAGGATAGTGCTGGCTGCGGCTGGAGGTCTGATTTCTCATGGCACTTATTCATACAGGATCAAAATCACGCTGACATGTACAGATATCATTATTCTCCACCGATATTGGATCAATAATAAACCCTTATGTCCGTCTCCCTCCTGATCAGGTGTTTGCCACCAGGAGCTCATTAGTTTGGCCAAATATCACTTTGGAAAACTTCCCAGCCGGGATCAAGGTGGAGCCCCAGCTCTTCCTCCATGTCACTTTACAGGAAGTGAGGTAGGACACTGGCTTCTTTCTTTTTTTTTTTCCCTACTTGTTGAAAAAATGTTGTTGTGACAGAAAGATGATATATCTGGAGTTTCAAATATTTCTTAAACTAAAAATAAAGCTAAAAAAATAACTTAAATTGGTGAGCTGAGCTGTAAAAGAGTTGAAAATACATTGATGACATTTGAAATGAACATTTTTGCTCTGTTGTTTAAAATCCTCCTATCACAGATATCAGAAAAAATAAAAACAAAGGTAGTCAAAACAACTCACTTGTAAAAAGTTTGCAGATAAATTCTCTAAAACCATAAAATATAACCACTGGACCAACAGCAGGTTCAGACCGCTTGTTGTAGAATCCATGGGAAGTGTTAGTTTGCTTCAGAAAAAAAGAAAAGAAAAATCTAATCTGAACCAGAACTGGATCCTGTAACATGATCAATAATCTAAAGTTTTAACATTTTGCTTCTCTTCTATCAAGGGAGATGTTTTCTTTCAGTCTTTGAATTACAATGTGCAGCAACAAGTGGGGGAGGGTTTGTGATGTGTTGCACAATAAGCCAAACAGCATAAAACTGGGTTTCTTATATGTTTTCAATTAAAATTTCTATTGACATAGTGTAAAACTGTTTCCCTTCATTTTTTAATGAATTATCTCATTTAGATTAGATGAGACACTTTCAGTTAAGCATTGGGTTAAATTGCCTGTTTTTTATAAAGTAAATTCCAGGGCGTGATCATTAATTAAATAAAAAAAGATTAAAATGTTTTTTTGTGGCATTTTATCCAACCTCAGTTTAATAATCTATCCTCCAGTTTAAACCCTTGGATTAAAAAGATTTAATTTGGGGACATAAAATTAAAGAAGTTCAAATAAAAATCAGCATTAAAAGCGTTTTTTTTTCTCCTGCAGTTCAAAGTTTAGTTTTTAGGTTAATAGAAAATATAAACTCTGGAAACTTAAAAAAACTCTGCTTCTGTTCCAGATCCGAGTGCGCGATGATAAAATGCCTCTCGCTCACATCGCCATCGCCGTGGAAGCAGTTGGATGGTCTCACCCAGACACCCTCCCTCTGATGGTGGCCAACACCCTGATTGGAAACTGGGATCGCTCGTTTAGTGGAGGCGTGGTCAGTGTTTGTGTCTTTGCGGCTTTTATGTCCATGAATCTTGTCGGCTGATTAAAGTCGGGTCGTGTCTTCAGAATCTATCCAGTAAACTGGCCCAGATGGCCTGTCAGGGAAACCTGTGCCACAGCTTCCAGTCCTTCAACACCTGCTACACAGACACAGGCCTGTGGGGGCTTTACATGGTGTGTGAGCCAGGCACCATCGGCGACATGATGCACTTCACTCAGATGGAATGGTGAGCATGAATGCAAAGATGGACTGGAAGAGTATCTCAGAAACCCTAATGTCGATCGTTGCTCCTCCACAGGATGTCTCTTTGTACCAGTGTGACGGAAAGCGAGGTCGCTCGGGCCAAGAACCTGCTAAAGACAAACATGCTGCTACACCTGGACGGTAGGTCACCATGACAGAGGACATTAGATCAGGTGGTGGCTTTAGTTAACAAGATTGGTTCTCCACAGGGTCCACCCCTATCTGTGAAGACATCGGCAGACAGATGCTGTGCTATAGCCGCAGGATTCCTCTGCACGAGCTGGAGGCCCGGATCGACGTGAGTCGGACTCTAGAGCTTAGTGGGCGTGGCTTCAGGCTGCTAGTTAATCCTATGTGGTAGAGCCAAAAACAAACTCCTTCATGGAAACTTCAGCCTTTTTAACCGTGTTATAAGAGTTTCCTTGGCAACCAGATATTTCTATTGCTGAAATTCCACATCCTCCGTCACCGCCCCTCTCCAGACGGCCTGCACAAAGAAAAGCCTCCGCAGCTCCTCCCGTCTCGCTCCGCCCCGACTTCCTTGAAGCTCAAGGAGAGCATGTGCTATATTATTTAATTCATAGGAGAAAAACATGCTGTAATCAGCATTTAATTTCATATGACGATTAAAACTCGCCATCAGGATGAATCACACGTTCCTGCGTGAAGTTGGCCCCCCACCTTCTTCAAATCAGAAAAAAAAAGGGTGTCAAACGTTTGTGCAGCAATATGCTGATGAAGGTTCTCAGTCATCCAGGTCATATTCATTCCGTAAAAATTCAAAAAGTATCCACTGGACTTGGTTTTCAAGATTTGAAGAGTAGTCTTCAAATCTTGAAAACCAAGACCAGTGGATACTTTTTGAATTTTTATGGAATGTTTGTGCAGCAAAAATTTTCGTTTGTGCCGCTATCCTTTTAAAGATAGTGGTTGACCTCTGAAGCCCCGCGTGAACATTTTTCTTTATATCTTTAGAATGATTGGAGCACAAATGAACTTTTTTGCTGCACAAACATAGATGAAGTGATTGACACCAATTTTGTCTGATTTCATAAAATGTTCAAGGCCAAAGCAGCACAAACCAGAGTCGAGTTAATTGACACCCATTTCATTTGATTTAAAGGTGGGTGGGCAGGTTGACCTTTGATGACCTCTAGAAACATTTCTTTATATCTTTAAAATATCTGCACAAACATTTGACACCATTTTTATCTGATTTGAAGAAGGTGGGGGGGCAAACTTCACTCAGGTATCAAACGTTTCTGCCCAAACATTCTTTTCTCTGCACGGCTTACGTGGGTGGAGTGGAGCGGAGGATGTGGAATCAGGGGGTTACTTTGCTGCGAGAGCTTATTAAAGCGCAAATCTCTAACTGTCTGGTTCTTCATCGCAGGCCATTGATGCCAACACCATAAAGGAGGTCTGCACCAAATACATCTACAACAGGGCTCCTGCTATAGCAGCTGTTGGTATGTTGATCTTTTTCATCCATATCTGCATCTACAAAACATGCTTCATGTGTAAGATTATATTAACTCCATTTTAGACCTGCTATCCTTAAATGTGCTGAATTGTTAAGAATTAGATGTATCTAATTGAGCTAAAATAATACAGACATTTTTCTGTTTTTGCTGTAGGTCCTATAGAACAGCTGCCAGACTACAACCAGATCCGCAGTGGGATGTTCTGGATGAGAAGCTGAGGAAACATGGACTGCACAGAAACATATTTACGTTTTGGCTCTAGTTTTTTTTTTTTATTATAAAATAGTGAATAACACAATAACATAAAATAACACAGATTCTATCATTATTTATGGTTGGTGTCATTTTTTATTCTTGGCTGCCACTTGTTCCTGAGCAGCTTTCTTGGCTTTGACCATCTCCACCAGTTCCTGTCGATAAGAAATATAACATTAAACATTATCACGCTTTAATTCTTGATGTCAGGTCCAAATGAACGATATAGATACCTTGTATCTTTTCATACAGTCCTTCTTGCTCCGCCCAGGAACGGCAGCAGCGATTTTCTCCCACCGCTCAGGTGTGCTGACAGGGTAGGTCTTCAGGGCTTGTTCTAGAAGTTTCTGTTCCTCCGTGGTCCAGGGAGCAGCATTCCCATCGCTTCCAGAGGCTGAAGGTTCACAAAGCAACTAGTTAGTAAGGTTGAATAGCACATAATTTCTACCATTATGTTCTGCAAATCAAAACTGAAATCCAGGTGGGAGTCTTGTTTCTTACTCTGCAGCAATAAAAGATTTTATGTTTTTAGATTAACCCGTTTATAGACTGACAAATCAGGACCAGTTATCAGTCCTGCAGGGATGCTGTCATTGGATCTCTGTTAAAGAAACATTTATTTCACGGCTCGGAACAAAGTTTTTATTTTACACTAAAGCGTCTATTTCAAAATAAATGCTTGAACTTTTACATTTGATTTACAGTTTGTTTTTATTACAAGCTCAAGGCTCAATTATATAGGGGCCAAAAGGTGTTTAGAAAAAAAAAGTAGTCAGATGTATTCATAATTTAGCCAAATGTTAGTTCCTGATGACAAAACAAATATGTTTCAGCCTAATCGCTATTAAAAACCAAGATGAAGTACTAAACTTGTGAGCAAATAAAAATGTAGGTGGACTTCTATATCTTTTTCCTTTAGAACCTCACCAGTAAATTCAATCTAAAGCATTTTTTCACAGTTTCCAATGAAAACATAGTTTTTCACAGGTGCAGATAGCCCACCAGGGGGCGCTTTCTCTTCTGGTCCATTTGCTCGTTCATATCCCACGGTTACCAATCAACTTAAACACTTAATGTGGATTTATTTTCTTCTTTTAAAAAATACGTTTTAAATTAATTAAAGAGAATCAGAACAATAAATTGTAAACAGGATAAAGTGAGGGTTAAGTTAAAGAAAAAACGCCTTTTAAAAGATTTTCACAGATTGTAAGGCACGCCCTGACCGCTTGTCAGCAATGCTGCATACTAACTTGCAGTTTTAAACTAGATTTCTCTTTTACAAAACCTGAATGAATCAGGAAATATCACATTCACAGAATCTTGCTGACTTTAATTAAGTGGTTCGTTAAATTCCAGTCTTCAGAGTACAGACCAACCACAGATAAAACAGTGATGAGGTCTCCCCCCGATAGTCCAAAACCCTCTTCAGAAATCCAACTTAAAGTACGTGGATGTGCAATATTTTTACAATGTTACGGCGACTGAAGGGTGTTTTTTTTTTTCTGTCATTGCAGAGAAAATTATACATATATTCATCCAGATCATGTTGCTTCCATGTTCAGCTTGAATATTATATAAAATGAGTGAAAATGTATCCTTGAACTCCTTAACACCTACCTTTTTATAGCGTGTGTACAAATGTATTGCATACCAAAAAAGTATTTTTTTTCTAAAGACGTTTAGAAATCTACTTACCTTCAAATCTCTCTGAGGGCAGGGCGTTGTCTATGGAGGGCGGCACAGACGTGTGCTCCTTCTTGAACTTCTCATAGGCCTTCTTGTTGATCTCATCTTTCTGCAGTGGATCTAAAAACATGGAGGTAAACTCAATTATAAATCAACTTTACAGCAGATATTCTACCATTTGATCTCCTGTCAGGCAATTCCAAACCTTAGAGATACTTTTTCTACATATTTCATTATTACAGTAGATGCAGAATATTCATCTTTTATCCTTTTTTAACGTAGCAATGTTTAAGTTATTTTTTTGATTTCACAATATAATGGCACCAGAACAGACTTAAACAATAATGAAAAAAGACATTCTACAATACTAGAATATGGAGAAGACCAGTGTTTCCAAACCCTTTGACTTTTGTACCCCTTTAGTCATTATATCTAACAATGACTATCCCCTCAGTCAAAAGTATTGATGACTGTCCAAAAATGGAACCTACAATAACCGATTATAAAATAAAAACTATTTTACTTAATCTTTAAATTTGAGCATTTAATTCTAGGAATTTTATGCTTTCCATCTCAAATAAAAAAGAAACAAATATGTTTCCTGGAAGTTGGTAAGGAATCGAAATAAATACAAAATGAAAATCATATTATAAACTTCCACTTATAAAACTGGAGTTCCTCTGAGCAACTCCTTTATAAATAGATTTTAACAAGATGAATAAGGAATAAAAGTTTGATCCGTTCTGATAGCTAAGTGTGAAAAACAGCAGATATCAGGCTGTTCTCAACCTCCAGTCTGTTCCTCTGCTTGGTTTGAGTGTATCGAAACTGAAGGTGAACTCAAACATATTAGAAAAACCTACTTCTTGGTTAATAAAAGCTTGCTTTATTTTTCATGTGGGTCCTCAAAAAGCAAAACAGATTTTATTTGACTACAATGTTATTTTATTTTACTGCAATGCACTCTCAGACCACTAGGGGTACCAGGCCCCCTGGTAGTTAATCACTGGACTAGACCATGAAATTGTCTTCAAAAGTATCCTTCTTTACGGTTTGGGATCAATGATTCTTTAGCATCTACATCTAACTTCAGTTCTTGTCTTTAAAAAACAGAAAGAGGATCCAAAAGCCTATAAAGCTGTGAAATTTGTTTTAGGATAAATGTACATTTATAAGCAGCCCGTCATTGAGATTAAGATCAACTTTTAGGTATAAAAAGTCTTTTCTTTATCTTTTAGGATAAAAAAACTGAAGTCTGGAAATGTTTTTGTTCTCATTTGTCCAAACTTAGAGAATTTGACATGGACGACACAGAACCGTATTAACCCATTATAGGGCACTGATTGATATCCTCTGAAAGTCAAAATTTCAAGCCAAGAGTGTTATTAGAGGACAGGACCTCATTACTTTTGTAACATTCAAGAAATGTGTATATATTTCATGGTAAAAATTAAGGTCAATGCAATAACAAGAAACTGCCACTCACCCTAATATATTAAGAAAAAAGAAGAAATTCAAGAAGAATACCTTGGGTATTAATGTTGAAACAGTCACTTACATTTTCTACCTTTTTAACATAGTTTATTAACTTTTTCACTTTACATTTTGACTTTTCCCTTAGCTTTTTTTTTTTTTTAAGCCGTTAACTTAATTTACAGTAGCAAGGTTTATACGGGAATGAGTAACTAATTTAATGCTTTTTAATGCTCTTAGAAATAATTTTAATGCTATCAAAAAACACCCATGGCTCTTTTTTTAATCTACATCTCATTTCAAATTTCTGAAATTATTTCCGTCTTTATTTTCCTTAGTTTCATGCAGATTCTCACCAAGTTTTTGAAGATTCTTTGCTTTGTTGATTACGTCTTTGGCTGTCCTCTTCATCCCACTACTGGAGTGTAAGTTCATGTAGTTAGCAATGACTTCCCACCTGGAAGAAAAAAATATAGCATAACAAAACAACAAAATAGATGTTAATAAGCTGACACACAGACCTTATAAAACTATTCAGATTATGTAACATTAAAACCACATGTTCTATTGTAAATTAATTTCATGCAGTATAAAAAAGACATAAAACTAAAATCCTAAGGATATAAAAGAATGATGAGACGATGTTTACTATTTTTATTATAATAAAGTAAAAAATTTCACTCTTTTCTATCGTGTCACTATGGTAACAGTTGATCAAATCGTTTTAAGGGCTGCTCTGTTCTACCTGGAGTTGGTTCCAGCAGGGAACAGGTTGACCGCTTTGATGAGCAGCTGGAGGTCCTCCTCATTCCAGCCTTTTCCTCCGCCGCCCCCTCCGCTGGCCTGCTCGGCGCTCCGGGCCGCCTGCCGGGCCTGAACCTCAGCCTCCCTCTCCTTCTGCAGCTGGGCGTTCACTTCTTCTACCTAAAAAAAGTGGCACTTCAATAAATTATGTGGAATCAATAAAACCCTGCAGACATCACTGGAAGCCCAAAATGTTTTTACCTGCTTCTCCACTGCTGCCTTGCTGTCCTCTTTTGACGCCGAGGCCAGGATCTCATTTAAAGACTGCAGACTAAATAAAAAAAAATAAAAAAAACACTTTATCCACATTCTGTCTCTGGATATCAACTCAATTTTAAACCGAATAAATGGAGCAGCTCACTGACCATTTATGTCACAAACCAAATCAAAGCGTTCTAATAAGTCCGGTTATACGAGGACATACAAACAGAAATAATCTGATAATCCAGCAAACCTTGTCAGTTCTAGACGATCGCAAAGTTTCTCCACTTCCTCCATCATCTTCACACTATCAGCTTCATTGTCAGCAAAGTAATTCCAGTTCTACAGGAGGAGAAAACATTGTCTAAATACCCAAAAATTTTAAATCTGAAAATGGATGATGTGCCGAACACCGAGCCAAAGACCCATCACGCTCGTTAGCGGGCTCCTAACCTTGCAGGTGGTCCTGAGTCTCTGCCTCTCCTTCTTCATGGCTTTCTTCTGGATCTCCTTCTCCTTCTTCGCCTGTAAGGCAGCCTGTCTGGCCTCCTCTTCCTCCTTCTCCTTTGCTATACGTGCTACCTCAAGCTCTGCCTGCTTGGCCTGGAGAAATACAACCAAACCTAAAGAGGTAAGGCATTATAACTTAATAATTAGAGCTTTCATCACAGCGTTAATTATATCTGGGCATCCATTTGGAATCGTTTTCTCATTGTCTTAAGATGGAGTCAGTGGTGCTTTTTACAAAATAACCTCAATACTTAAAAATATTCAAGAGCCCCTTTTCTCTTTAGCCCCAGGATAGCGGGCAATGAACCCTTTTTAAGGCACCAACGTGTTACATCTGCCTCCTATAGGTTCTGAAATATTTTATAAAAGCTCTTTACATTTCCAGCTTCAAATTTCTTAATTTCTTTATTTAAATTTCCTTTATTGGAGCTTGAACACCTTATGAATGCTGCCAATAATGCTTCTATTTGAGCTCATTTCTGGCATAAACCTTTTGCATTAATTGTTTTTCCTCTCCAATATGGGGCTGTTCTGACACAAACTATACCATTAAACAAGAAAAGTTTTCAATGAATACCTTCCAAATCAAAGTTTTCAGTCCACAGTAAATTTTTTTGACTTACTCTCTCCTTCTCTTCCTGCTCTTTCCTCTTGGCTTCAGCTTTCGCTTTCTTCTCAGCTTCTTTCCTGGCTTTTTCCTCCTCTTTGAATTTCTTTATTCTAGGGTCACAACTGTAGGCCGTATCTGCAGCAAAACAAGCATCATCATCATCATCCCTGTGCATACTTTAAAAATCAAGCTTTACTGTGCAGTCTGTGAGGCGCTGTAGAGGCTGTACCAACTAGAGTGCGTATCCTGTTCATCTCCTCCTTTTTCCTCTGAGCTCTGGAAGCTCGGTTCTGCTTCTCAATCCATCTCCTCTCATCTCGGCTGAGGGAAAAAGTCTCATGTTCAATTCAATAGTTTACCTATTTTTCTATTTGAAGATCGATGGTTTTTGCTTACCATTCAGCCTTCTCCTTTTCCTCCTCATCCAAGTAGGAAAATTCCCTCCATGAGTCAAAGTTGTACCTTAATAGAAATTTGATTTTTTTTATTTACACCATCTACGGATCAGTGACCACTTTCCAGCCTCAAAAATGACCAAATCCTGTCCACCTACCAAAAAGAGTAAAAATTGTCCACTTCTTCAAAAGTTGAGTCCATGGTTCCTAGGGAGGGTCCGTGCTTCTTTGAAGACCATCTAGCATTTCTCTCAAAAACAGGAGCAAACACCTCGAAAAAGTTTTCTTTGCCTTCGCTTTTGGAAGGCACGCTATTGTCAAAGGTCGGATCGACGCTGTCGAAGGCTCTTCTCTTCACTGGGTCTGATAGGATTTCAATGGCTAAGGTGCAAACAACAAACAGTGAGTTATCGGTTATTACATCAGCGGTCTGTTCGTTTTATTCTGAAATCTGATAGAGATAGGTACCTTTAGTTATACAAGTAAAGTAGTCATTATCTCCTTCGACAATCTGCTCTCCTGCCGCTTTCCTTTTATCTGGATGGTGCTTCAACACAATTGCTTTGTCTGTAGAAAAACAGCAAAGGTAATATCACAGTCACATCTATCCAGAGAAATTAAATCAGATTAAGGGAGGAGTACTTACGAGCTGCTTTGATTTGTTTCTGTGTGGCTTTATACCTCAAATGTGGGAGACCGAGGACAGCGTAGTGATCTTGATTCTGGTAAATAAGATAAATGGGGTTTATATAAGACATAGACCCTGTTACTGTAGCATTTTAAATATATACAAGCCTCTTGGGTAGATAAAAAGGGCAATTTAAACATTACACTTCTATATATGCTGATGATGGGATTATCTTTCCGCAAATTTTCCTAATTTTATTAGATTAATAGTTTGGACAGTTTTTAGGCAACATTTAGAGATGCACCAATGATATCATCATGGATAAGAACAGGAATACCTGATATTGGTTAGCTCCTTAAAAGAAAAAAATAATTAAACCCTAAATAATGATTAGTTTTTAGATAGGTAAAAATTAAGTAAAACTCTGAATTGAATGAAATTGATTTACCAGCCTTACATTAAAGAAGCTGTTAACTCTATAGTGGATGAGTATAATCTAGGTGTTTCTGCAAACCTAATACTAAATGAAATGTAAAAAACTCCTTTCAGGACTTTAAACCTCTAGTTTTTGTTTTTTTAAATGTTCCTGCTTTGAATTTTGTTACAAAAGACAATTTATAATCAAATAGGGTGTTGAAAGTTAAACAGAATAACGTACTTCTTCAAATCTTAGGATGTTTACCTTGCAAGCAAGATGAATTCACAAACTCCCCAAAATACAGCCAGCATTAGCCTCAATACAGATACGGATGTGTACAACGTCTATGTGTCAACCAGGGGCAAAAAGCCGAAGCAAAACAAACATGGCTGTGCTGGTTTTAGCTGGAATACCCACCATTTCTTTTTAGGAAAGTGAGCAAAAGGATACTATTTTTGCCTTTTGTAGATGGGAAGATGGTTGTGCGGATTTGGTAAGAGTTTGATCTATAAGTTATCTCCACTAGTTATGAAACAAACCAAGCTGCTGCTTGGTTTCCAGGTACCCAATCAGCTCAAAGAATTATACTGATGTCTCTCCGTTTGTGAGCACTTTCTATAGGAGCCTTTAGTTCAATTTGAATTCTACATGCTATGAATCTGGGTTATGCCAGATTATTACAATGCTGCTGTTGCCTTCTACTTTCTTTCATGTACCTTCCAGTCTTTAGGATCTAGTGTTCGGAGCATTGGGTGTTCCTCCAGCTGTAACTCCTCATCCTCCGACTCCTCCGAGGACTCCTCTTCATCCTCCAGCTCTTGAAAGGAGGCTGACACATTTCTGTTTCTCCTCCTGATGTAGGCTTCAAACCATCGACCCACTGGCTCCACCAGAACCTGGACAGAAGCTGGGGATTTTTCACAGAAGTGGTGAGCGGCAGTTTATAGGTTTTTCCAATTTTAAATCCAAAGAGAAGCAGTAAAATTGACTGACATAACTGGCTTGAATGAACGTCATTGTATGCTATTTGTTCAGTGGCATGAAATACAGTTAGTGGGTCATTTTTATGCATGTTCTCAAAGGCTATAATCCAAAACTAAGAAAATACACTTCAATCATAACTGAAATCTGCCAACTTGTTTTCCAAGTTTTAATCATAGAAACAAATGGATATATTACTAGTCCTGGATTGTGTGATCTTGTGCCCTCCAATGCAATCTAATTGTTAAGATACAAGATTGCAGAAAAAGGATTACCTGGCACAAAGGTTTTTTTTTATTTTTTTTTAACTCTAAAAGTTTGACCATTACCTGAAATAGCTTGATATTTGTCATCATCAATATTTTCTAAATAAAGACAAACCATACTTTCCTACAGCCTGTGCTAACAAATAGACGCACATATTTAAACATCCAAGCAGTCTAAATTAAAGATATAGTGAACAAAATTTCTGTGGCAAACATCTTTTCCTTTGTCATTACTTACCTACTTTCATCAAAACTTTTTCTGCATAAAATGAATATTTACATGTACTAATATCTACATTTAATTGCTTTTTAAGTTATTATTAAAGTAGTTATTTATCTATGATTTCACTGAAGATGACTACAGAGACATTTTTTTCCTTTACCTAAAATAAAGTTCTGAAAAAAGCATGAATTCTGTATATATCAACTTTTCTTTTAATGTGAATAATTAGTCGCTTTAGATAATATATGAAAAATGTAAACGTTTAATAAGTTTGAACATTCCCCTTGAGAGTATGACTGCTGTCACTGTCTCTATTAGAGGGTGAAAAAAATGGTAAGGGTGGCCAATGATTGGCTAAGGGGGGGCCATGGCCACCTCTGCCCCCCCCATCTAGCTCCGCCCCTGTTTAGAAAAAAGCTCTAACTAACGTAATAAGTGGGAAACATTATGCAACACGCAACACAATCAAAGCCGGTCACATAACTACATGTCAAAATTAACTAATATTATTAATTTCGCCCAAGTCAAGCGGCACTCTGAGTGTAAAGGCTTCAGCTTTGCTAGCTGTTCTCATGTGGCCTGTGTCCGTGTAGCTGCTTACCGGCGGCCGCTTTAAACACAACCGTCTCCTCTCCCTCCGTCGCCTCTAACAGCATGGTTGAACAATGGCTGCAGTCTACATTCACAAGAAGAAACGCTGAAATGTTAAGGTGCTAAGGTCCGCAAGCCCGGCCAATGCCGCTCCACATGGGCCTCCAAGTGCAGGTGCTGCCAGGCAGTCCGCGGACAAACTGCGAGGTCTCCCGATCAAACCCCTCCGTGGTTGCTAAATAAATTGGCGTTTTTAGTTCCGCTGTTTAAGCATATTTATTATTTATTATTTCCCAACTCAATATATTAATAAACGATAAGAAAACTAATTCACGTATAAGGTGTATAATTAAATATGTATTTGTGTAGACAATTTAATGCCTTGATATAGCTTTCATAATCCGGGTTGAGAGTATCCTCAATATAATTCCGACCTGTACTTCCGGTAGGCAGCGGAACTCGAAAGCTGCTGTGTAATTGTAAGGTTTAGCTGCTGGAGCGAGCCAATTTTCCTCTGACACAAACATTTTCTTACTTTATTAAATATGCCGGATTACCTGGGAGAGGACCAGAGGAAGACCAAGGAAGAGGAAAAGGATGACGGACCCATTCGAGGTTTATAATACTTACGCTTATTTGCATTTTTTTAAAACAAGTCAGGTAACGTCGAACTTGGCTAGGTTAGCCAACATTAGCTTAGCTTATAGAAAAAAAGACAGGATACCCAAACCTCAGCTAAGACACTTATTCTTCTTGTTATTAAGTCATTAAATATGTTTGTCCGATCTAAAAGTGAAGCTTTTAAAATGTTTTTGTTTACTGTTATAAGCAACACCAGCTTCCTCGTTCTTATTGCAAACTCATCCTTTTTTTTTCCTTTTTAACTTCAGCTCTGGATGAAGGCGACATCGCTTTGCTCAAAACATATGTGAGTACCAATCAACAAACGATCTTACACATCGATCGTTTTGGTGTTATTAAGGTTTGGAGAACATTTGGGGTTGATCCCATTTGATTTTAACTGTGTGTGTGGGTCGACAGGGTCAAAGTACTTACTCCAGACAGATCAAACAGGTGGAGGATGACATTCAGCAGCTTCTCAAAAAAATCAACGAGTTGACAGGTAAACAATGACTCTGGATTCCTATGGGGGATATAATGAATAAAGCTAAACTTGTCAGAATGGCTTTGATTGAAATGACCCTCGATTTTATTCTGTTGTTATTTCTAAAAAATAATAATAATAATAAAAACACAATAATATACCACAGTGTTTAAAGATACCCATAAGCATAGAAATTTCATAAGCAAACATTATTCACACACAACCGGATCTAACTTTCACTGTTATAACCATACCATATATTAATACTTGTATCATATTTTCAATGTATTAAAAAAAACCTGATTATTATTATTGATGATACTATAAAGATGTATTAGGTGTTTGATCAGTTTTATGGATACAAAAAAGACTAAATAATCTAAAGAAAGTTGTGCAGACACACAAAATAATTACACTTGTGAATCATTTTGATTATAAGGTATTGCCAAAAGTATTTGCTCACCCATCCAAATTATTGAAATCGGATGTTCCAATCACTCAAATGGCCACAGGTGTATAAAATCAAATACCCAGGCATGCAGACTGTTGTTAGAAACATTTGTGAATGATCGGAGCTCGGTGAATTCAAGTGTGGAGCTGTGATGGGATGCTACCTGTGCAACAAATCCAAGGAAATGTGAGCTGTATCGTGAGAAAATGTATCGTGTTTGGACAGGACAGCATCTCGGCAACAAAGCCATAGGCCAATTTAACTGGGGTTGAGCCAGCAGATGCTGAAGGACATAGTGGGACATGTTCGCCAACTTGCAGAGAGAATCACTGCAGAATCACAGTGGTAAAGTGTAAAGCATGCCACCACAGCAGTCCAGAGTAGTAGAGTGTTTCCTGGAGGGATGAATCACAATTTTCCCATCTGAAAATCTGATAAAGTCTGTGTTTGCCAGGAGAGTGGTGCTTGTCTGAGTTCATTGGGCCAAGTGTAAAGTATAGTGGAGGGGGGATTATGGTGTGGGGTTGTTTTTCAGGAGCTGGGCTTAGCCCCTTACTTCTAAATGCTTCAGCATTCCAAGACATTTTGGACAATTGCTCCCAACTTTGTGGGAACAGTTTGCTGTCCGCTTCCTCTTCCAACTGCACTGACCAGCAGAGCACAAAGCAAGGTCCATAAAGACATGGATGACCAAGTCAGGTGTGGATGAAATTGAATAAACTGCACAGAGTCTTGAACTCAACCCAATAGAAAAAAAAAGTGAATTAGAGCAGAGACTTGAGAGCTAGGCATACATCCAACATCAGTGTGTGACCTCAGAAATGTGTTTCTGGAAGAATGGTCAAAAATTCCTATAAACATTCTCCTCTAAGGGTTAGGAATGAGATGTCAATTAAGCTCATGTGATTCAAGGCAGGTGAGGGGATACTTTTGGTAGTATAGTGTATTTTGTCCTGCTTTCTTTCACTGGCAAAAAAAATCTATATATACAAGAAATGGCAGCTGCTAGTCCATTATCGTCAAACATCTACACAGACGGTGCTTACGTAAAGAGCATCTGCTGGTTTCTTAGAGACTTGGGAAAAGTTTATTGTAATTTTTTTTATACACAGACTGTATACTAAATTAAATGTTGATGCATACAGCTCTTCAGCAGTGAAGGAGCAGCTTACAACAGTGACATGAACATGTTCATTTATAAAGTGCATTTATTATTAGCAAGAGGTTTAGGTTAGAAGCTGAATCATTATTTATTTGACAGGCATTAAGGAGTCGGACACAGGCCTGGCTCCACCAGCGCTCTGGGATCTGGCTGCTGACAAACAGACTCTTCAGAGCGAACAGCCACTCCAGGTTGCAAGGCAAGTAATCATACTTTAATATTTAACATTGAACCGTTTAAATTTCCAAACAGAATGACATTTAAGAACCAGAAATGTCATTAGATCCATATATTTTTTTTCAGCTCTAAAATGTTTTATTTTCATTAAATATCTAGAAGAAAATCTATGCTTCTTTTTAGTGAAACTTCGTGTTTTCCCTATTATAACCCTGTAAATCTTGTAAACTGATTGTCCACTAAACACTGAAAAATAAACAAAAACACGTTTGAATATTTAAATTGGTTATTGGTATCATTTGTGATGCATTTCCATGCGATCTATTATAGAGTTTCTGTTCCCTATACTTGTTTGATGGTCTGAATCAGGATCTCTCAAAGCAAAAATGTCCCACTAATGATGTAGAGGTCTCAAAAACTCAAATGTGATAATAAATAAGTTGTGTTTTATTTAAAGGTCATGTACAGGTCTGGATCTAAATGACTTCTCTTTAGCAGGGCTCAGTATAAAATGTCTCTTTGGATTTAAAGGTTGCTAACCACTGCCTTAGAGGTAGAGCAGTAGTCTGTGCGACCGGTTTAGATATTACAAATGTCAGAATTGAACTCCTTATTTATTTCATTCGAAGTGTAATAGCCATGTTGGATTTTACTGTCATAATTGGTGAGAAGCTTTTTGCTTTCCAGGTTAACATTCTTACTTTAGTGTTTTTTTTTATTTTTTTTTATAAATATTACATTCAGGAAATGTAGAAACTGGATTTGCAAGCACAAAATGTAACATATTAAGTTGAATCTCTCATAGATTTGATTAAGAAAGTCATTTAATACTCATCCAGTGTCAGACGTTTTAATGTTTATTATTCAACTAGAATCAACTTTAGCTTTTTACTCAAGTAAAAATGTAAAAGTACCATTTATCCATTTATAAAACTACTTAAAGTATAAAAGTAATTCAGAAAAAAATGTGAAGAACAGGTGCTTTAAACCTTATACTGGCTACTGCACTATCCTATTAGGATTAACATTCTTCTACAATTCTGGATAATAATTCCCTTATACTTAATTTTAGTTTTATAACTAATGGCAATAGAGTCAAATTTTACTTTGCATCATGAAAAACTATTTATTGTGGTATGTGATGAACAACAAGTTGGGGCAGCACTAAGTCCAACAGCAAAGAACATGTCTGGATGAAGCAAATGGTTTTGATAGTTTTAATTTTTTATTTTGTTTTAATAGCAACAGGCCATAATGAAAATGAGCTTAAATGACACAAAACTAACAAATCTATTTTTAAAATGTAAGGATGAGAAAGTAGAGATAATTGCTAAAAAATGTAAAGAGTGGTAAGGTAACGAAGTATTTGTACTTTGTTAATTGACACCTCTGTCCAGTTTTGTTGTAATCTCTTAAAAAGGGGACTTGATGTGAATAAAGTGGCTAAAATTTGTGTTTTTTTGTTTAAATAGATGCACAAAGATCATTAATGCCGACTCAGAGGATCCCAAATATATCATCAATGTGAAACAGTTTGCTAAGTTTGTGGTGGACCTGAGTGACCAGGTGGCTCCAACTGACATTGAGGAGGGCATGAGAGTTGGGTGAGGCTGCCAGGATACTTTAAAATATTCATAGACAATGAAAAACTGACTTATTTCTCCCCAAAAAAAACAAACCTGCTGAATTTAACATTCCGACTGCATCTTCAGGGTTGACAGGAACAAGTACCAGATCCACATTCCTCTGCCTCCAAAAATCGACCCCACTGTCACTATGATGCAGGTATAAGTTTAGGACACGGTCAAATAATATTGTTTAAAACTAATATTTTTGAAAATAAAGGTCAGTAAAAGTAGATCTTGTTGTTTAATGATTCTGTGGGTGCACTGCAGGTGGAGGAGAAGCCTGATGTGACTTACAGTGATGTGGGCGGATGTAAAGAGCAGATTGAGAAGCTGAGAGAAGTGGTTGAAACTCCGTTGCTCCACGTAAGTATTGATAACTGCAGAAATAAACCCCCTACTCCCTGTCTTAGACACGTTTTACCTGTGTGGCACTTAATGTTCAGAAATAGACCTTTTAGTGAAACATGGAAAGAATAAAATGTATTTGTTTGTAGATTATTTTTAAGCTCTAGTGGCCTTTATTGTGTTATTTTCAAAAGTATGGAGACAGAAAAGTGGGTTAGAAGAGAGGGGAGAGACATTCGGGAAAGGTCAGCACCCAAACCTGCGACAGCTGGTGTATGGGTCATGTGATCTACCTCCATACTGTAGCAGGACCCCATAAAAACTGATTTATATCAGAAAAAAGGTTTATGTTAGTGAAATAAAAGCTCAGACTGACTAAAGTTTATCTCCTTTTCTTGAATAAACCAAATAGTCTCACATTTTTGATTTCTTGGTGTCAGATTTGGGTGGGTAATGATAAAATGTTACTTTTTGATGTATTTTATGGTTAGAAAGCAGTTTTGGCGAAGCTTATGAGTTTCCCAAATAAATATAACATTGTAAATAAGTATACCAGAGGATGAAACGATAATGAAGTAGGTCACTTTAGCCTGACGCTTATTTTAAATGCGTTTTTATTATGAAGTTGCTAAAAAGCAAACTGTAACCCAAGAAGCCAGAAGACCTGAAGAAACAGTTTAACGTTACAATATCCACCCTAAGATGTTTGTTTTTTCTTATCTCACATTTTCAAGGGGCATTGGATTTCCATGAAAAATAAGTTCTTTTTAACATTAAAAACTTTCATATTCTTGGAACTAATTGGATCAGGCTTTTTTTTTTTGTTTTGTTTACTATTTGTCTTTCCCCTCATCTCACCAGCCTGAAAGGTTTGTGAACCTGGGAATTGAGCCCCCTAAAGGTGTGCTGCTCTTCGGACCCCCTGGTACTGGAAAGACCCTCTGTGCTCGTGCTGTCGCCAACCGCACTGATGCCTGCTTCATCAGAGTCATTGGATCGGAGTTGGTACAGAAGTATGTCGGAGAGGTAAGCTCATTGGTCAAAGGAAAAGCTGGAGATAAAACTATACGTGCTGATGTTTTTAATCGCAAACTTCTTTTTTTTTTTGTTTCTTTGCTTTACAGGGAGCCAGGATGGTCCGAGAGCTGTTTGAAATGGCCAGGACCAAAAAAGCTTGTCTGATCTTCTTTGATGAAATTGATGCCATTGGAGGTAAACCATTCTTAACCGATCTGTGCAGAAAACTGCTTTTGAAGCTTAAATTAATCTGGTGCTGAATTCTTTTTATTTCCCCTTTAAATAGGCGCTCGTTTTGATGACGGCGCTGGGGGAGACAATGAGGTTCAGAGGACTATGCTGGAGCTCATCAACCAATTAGATGGCTTCGACCCTCGAGGCAACATCAAAGTTCTGATGGCCACTAACAGACCAGACACTTTGGACCCGGCTCTGATGAGACCTGGACGTCTGGACAGGAAGATAGAGTTCAGTCTGCCTGACCTGGAGGTGACTGACAAAAGTTTACTTTATGAATTAAAGCAACCATGAAGCGTTGCTTTTATTAATCTTTTATTTCTTGTGTTGCAGGGACGCACCCATATATTTAAGATCCATGCCCGTTCTATGAGTGTGGAGAGAGACATTCGCTTTGAGCTTTTGGCTCGCCTCTGTCCCAACAGCACTGGTAAGGCTGGCGCCGCAGTCAGTGTCTAAAAGCCATTTTTTTTTCCTCTTACTTTACTTAGATTAATCTAATTAGCTTTTTATTGGGTAAGCTTTCCTGGATGACAATGATGTCTGAGGAATGCAGTGGCACTCGGTGGCCAGCAGAGGGCGGTCTAATCTCTATATAGAAACCCAGTTTGGACCAAATGCAGACGTTTCCTGTAAAACTAACAGCTACAAAATTCTATAAAATTAATGTGAAATACTTTTATTATTCATCAGGTGCTGAGATCCGCAGTGTGTGCACAGAGGCAGGCATGTTTGCCATCAGGGCTCGCAGGAAGATCGCCACAGAGAAAGACTTCCTGGAGGCTGTGAACAAGGTCATCAAATCCTACGCCAAGTTCAGTGCCACCCCCAGATACATGACCTACAACTGAGCAAAATGTTTGCGTTTCCTGATTTGGTGTTTCGCCGTCTGAATACAAAAGTCGAACATGTAGTGTTTTTGTTTTCAAGTAAAAATAAAGTTTATTCCAGATTTAAGTCTCATTTCTTTTACAGTCATTACAATAAAATATTCCCACAAATGTTGAAATGCAGTAACAGACAAACACAAGGGATCAGTTTTGATCATCTCCACCTTAAATACACATTAAACCTGGTAATAACGATACAATGGCAGTCAGTAACCTTGGATGATATATATCAGCATGACGATGAGATGCTCACTTTGACAAACCCCATCAGACGTCTTTTTTGGTTCTTTGGAAAAACACAGCAGCAAGTCTGAAGTAACCCTGAACTACAAAAGTTGATAAAAGTGCAACTTTTTGTACTCCTTTTCTGTGGATCACTAAGATGATACAGAGGGATAACGCTTAGTGAACTACACAGATCTGAGATGGTCAAAGCTATAGAGAATACAAAAAGCATCTACCTGTGCTATAAAAAAAACTAAACGTTCAATATGAACCACTGTTTACTGATGAGTTCACAGCCTGTTGGACTCTTCCAGGTTCAGGCTTCGGTCGAAGCAGCGTGTGCTCTGGATCTAGTGTTCTGACAGTGCAGGACTGCATCGTGGACAGTGGGGAACACCATGTCTGTGGAAAAGTCCCCTGTGAAAAACTGGAGCGCGTCCAGCTCTTCCAGTACGCTTCCTTAAAGAAACAAAAGGGAAGCGTAAATAAATACCAAAACTAGAATATTAGTTCTACATGTTAGCAGTTACAACCATAAGCAAAACTACTAATACATTCATGTTTAGTTAGAAACACCCAGGTAAGATAAAACACTTCATCAGATAAAATCAATGTAATTAATATGGGACCACTTATGTAATCAATTAAATTATGGCTAGTATACACTAGCCCCATTTACACTACCCCCTGAAAACCGATCTTTGCAGAGTTCAGATCAAGCTTGGATCTTATAATCGAGCCGAGCTTGGTTCCTTACCATATTTTATGTTTACACGTTAAACAAGCACGATTCCTCGCCTCTTAGAAAGGATCAACAGTACTACTGCTCTCTAGTATGAAAACTTTGTGATTATGTTTTGTTCCGTCCAACATCGCCTGGAGGAGCGTTTAACACGCTCTTTTGAAACCATTTTAAAAAAATGTAGTGATGACAAAATTTCGATTATTTAAAGTTCTTCATCTGCTTTGTGGCGGTTGTCAAGCAACTTACTGATGTGAATTACCGCCAACTACTGGGAGCTGACTGTAGATTGGAGATGACGCGGTCTGCTCATGTGCTCTTTGTTATTAGAGAACTGAGCCACAACTGAACCGCGTCGGGCCCTACTGTTGAAGTAGCTTAGCGCAGTTCAGTTGTGTCTGGCACAGTCCGGTTCAGTTTGCCTGCCATTTACACTCAACAGTTATCTTGGTTACCTTGCTCTCGCCACAGTTTCATAAGGGTAGTGTAAATGGGGCTTATGGCTTCTTCATGGACTACATTAGGAAATCACATATCCTAATTAAAATCATTACCTTAAGATCAGTCCAGTGTCTTAGAAAAATATTCCTGAATCTGAACCAGAAATTCAAGCTATTGCTGCTGAAGAGTTGATTTATCCTCCGTATATTTACAGAGTGGAATCCCTAACCATTGCAGGGTTTATGCAAGGACCTCATTGCAATTTAAATATCCTAAAACAGGGGCCTCAAACCGGTTCCAGAAAGGGCCGTGTGGCTGCAGGTTTTCTTTCCAACCAAGCAATAGCACACCAGACTCTAGTCATCTCATTAAGTTAGTCCAATCTGAACATGATGACTTGATGAGATGAATGGATTCTGGTGTGGTGATTCTGGAACCGGTTTGTGACCCCTGTCCTAAAACATAACTGCAATTAAACTGGTCCCAATAAAAGGCCCTGCAGAACCCCACATATTAAAAATCATCTATTTGTCTTGTAAAACAGCTAAACTACATTGTGCAGTATAGAGAAGCTTGGGTTAAGAACATTGTTCAAGTGGATAAATGTAAGCATACTGATATAGTAGCAAAGAACGAGCTCAAGTTCATGCTCAGCTGTGCAAAGCTGGTAGATAAAGCAGGTCACGCTCTTCAGATTTTATTTATAAAATAAAAAGTTTGACAAGAGACTTTTACTTTCTTACTCAAGTTCACAAAGAGTTAAAAGAAAATACAGATAATTCGATAAATCCTTATTACTTACTGTTGCAGCCAGCGATGACCACCCTAACATCCACTGCTGCATATTCCCTAATGACCTGCAGATGGACACAGTTCAGTGTTAAAAGAATGATGTGTCACAGCAAGGCATGGAGCTGAAATAATGAAAATATTATTTTAAAAGAGAAGCAGAAGGAAAAGAACCTGTTTGATGGCTTTGGCTCCTACAGAATCAATAAAGCTGGCACTGGTCCAGTCCAGGATGATGGAATGGACGGAGCTGAGAAGCTCGAGGAAGACTGTCTCCTCAGAAGTCGATTCGCCATGTTTGTCCTCCAGCTCGCCGTTTCTCACTCCCTGCACCTCGTTGCTCTGAGGCGAGACCTCATGTGTCACATTCTCCGTCTGATCCTTGTACTAAAGACAATCACGGCTTTCAGTCAAGGCATAAAAAGTTCACATAATCAGCTTTATGTTAATCCAAATGCTTCCATATTATAGTTTTTAACGTCAAGGCCACACAAACAGATAGAGGTCAACTTCAGATAGTTTTTCTTCACTGAGAAACTTCAAACAAAGCCCAGCTTGAAGCCGGAACATGCTTTATAGTCTGTTTACACTGCAAACAAAGCAGACCAGGAAAAGAAGATCCAACACACCTTTGCACAAATCTTCAGAGGGGAGTTTTGCTCCTTGTTTTCCTTCTCCTTCTGTTTTCTTCTAGCTTTCCGTGCAGCCTGCAGCCCCTCTGGGTTCACTCCCGTCTGCAGAGACAGAAGAAATGGATAAACCTGCCTCAAACCCCCCTGTTTGCATATAGCAGACTGGATTACCTTTTCTTTTACTTTATTCACATAAAGGTCGCTGTTAGCAAAGTAGATGGGGGAGTTGGAGTGGAAAATCTTAATCCCCTCGTATTCAGATGCCTGAAAAAAAAAAAAAAAAATCCGAAATAAGACAAACATATAGATGACGGAAAGGAGCGCCTCCTCTACTTAACCCACCTCTTCGTAGTCGTCCACATCGTAATACAGTCCTGTGTTTGTGACGTGACCCAGGATGGATGTTTTGGGGCTAGAAGACAGAAAAAAACACTTTTAAAGAGTAATTTTTCAAGCCTAATACTCTTTAGGCTTAAAAAAACAAACCACAAAGAGATTTTCCATTAATTTTCCATACTGCAACCACCATTAATAAAAACAGTGTTGAGAACTTTCTAATGCCAGATGCTAGAAAGCCACCAAAAAGTGAAAATTTTACTCCTCTACAGTTAAAATTTAATAAACATCAATACATGTCATAATTTAAAATACTACAACTAAAAAGTATTAATTAATCCAATTGAGAAATGCCATTTATCTTCATTAAAAAAACAACAATATCTGCTTTCTAAAAACCCTAAATACCAGCACCTGACAATGTATGAAACATGATCAAAAGTCCTTCTCAAATGCATCTGAAAGATCTAAAAAACCAAGAGATATTGAACACTGAATTAAGCTTAAATTAATCGAACTTTCCCCATTTAATAACTTTTGCTGATAGTATGCATACAATATAATAAATTTGTTTTTTAATCATGTAAACAGTGGTTCATATTGCTGAAGTGTGTAATTTTAAACATCTAAATCATTATGAGCGATGTTCTTGAAGCAGGACTGAACTGTGGCGAATAAAAATATGTAATAAAAAATCAACAGTGATAAAAAAATATATATTTACTGAATGAGGATAAAGATTCCCAGTGGATGCAGGCTCTTCAAATTATAAAGACTTTCCCCCCGAAATTGAAATACTCAGATTTTCTAAAGAACTACATTTGTGTTGTTTTTTTTTTACTTTCCATAACATTGTTGCTATTTATAGCAACACTTTTATGCATTTAGATTGGAGGTCAAAATAATATGGTCAGAACTTTCTTTAATAAAGTATTTAATAATTCATTAAAGGACATAAATAGTTTTGTAATCTTCAGTAGTTGAAGTTCTACAGCAGGATCTATGTTTTATTTGCTCTTATTCACCTCCACCTTTCCACAGCTGTACTGGTAGTGATGTCAGAGGAATATAGAAACGGCACAGCCTCTAAAAGTAATTATAACTTCATCTAATAGGTAAACAAGAGATCCCTGGAAGAACGTCTTAGTTTGTAAGCAGATAAGAGCGGAGGAACAGATACTGTAGCTGCTTTCTGTGGTGGAACGTGGCGGAAGGTAAGTGGAAATGAATTTCGAGACCGTGACAAGTCCAAGAAAATATAAGATGTTTCTCAGGATGTGTACTTGTGCATTCTCGTGTACTCATGAAACGTCATCAGCTGAGGACATGAGAGTATGCATCAGAGCAGACTTGTCCATTCTCAAGATTAACAGCTGTCCCAGCATGCACCGCGGCAGCAGCAGCTTCCAGTGGAACGCTCTGTGCCAATCATTATTCCGCCACTAAATGAAAAATTTAAGAATGTATTATTATCTAGAGACTATTAATAACAGGAGGTGAAATGCAGCTCCAGACGAGTCAAACGTGTGGTGACGTCACAACAACGCTTCTGTTCCAATTGACCCATATTTACGTTGCGTGCTCCCGTTCTCCCTGAGTCCATACTTTCCTATGTTTTTGTCAAGAACATACTTGATGAGGACACAAGTTTTAAACTCAAATCAAATCTTTCATCTATATTTTCAGCTATTTAAAGGAAGACTTTTTCTGGCTCAATCCTGCTCACATCAAAAAGTAATCTTTCCATATTCTTTTCCCATCGTGATAATGCCGCGATGACATAATGTGCATGCATGTTTAAAATCCCATAATTGGATTGAAATAAATAATTGGATTGAAATAAAGCAGAAGCAGAGAGCTGTACCTCTGGGTCCTGTAGATGACAGTTATTATGGCGAAGGCGATGGCTGCCAGGAGGCCGTAATCCAGACCCAACAGCACAGATGCAATGAAGGACACTAGCCAAATGGCCTAGGAGGGACAAAAAGAACATTGCATTATGAAATGATCAAGGGGATCTTAAAGAACACTATTTCTATCTTTTTATTAAATCAAAACACAATCAAAAAGTTTATTTGTTTCAGTAATTTAATCAAAAAGTGGGAATCATAGATTTATTGCCCTAAATTTTATAGTTTGAGGCCGAGGTGCCCCATTTTAATATTGTAAATCAGTTTCATATTAGCCAATAAGTTTAACTGATTTATAGATTTTTATTTAATTAAATTGTTGAACATTCTTATGTTTCAAACTTAATAATAAACATGTCAGTTTTTCTTAGCGCTGGGCAATAAAACAATGATATAAGCTACAATAGACAACGGATCGATCTATAATCTATAATTTCACAGATCCAGAACACCAAAGCATTCTGGGAGATGAAGGCTTTAGCTTCAAAATCTCTTACAGCAAAGCAACATTACATTTAAGGTTAAGTTTAAATAGGGTAAGAGTTATAATTTAGACATCATCACTTTTTTTTCTTCTCATTCAAATTGGTGCAAATAATAATAATAATAATAATAATAATAATAATAATAATAATTATAATAATGGATAGTGACTGATGCGTAAACACAGTCCCAGTTGTTCTCATACCTATTGTTTTTCCCCTTTAAGTAATACCACAAGCTTTCGCACAATGAAATATTTAGCTAATATTATATCAGGTCAATAACAGTGTTGGGTAGGAAACGAAAAAGACTTGCATTCCTTTAAAATTATATCTGCTGGGTCTCTATCAAGTCAATTCCATAAAAAACTACTGTCTTAAATCAGCATTGATTCATATAATTGTGTATTCATAAACTGGCCACACCAAAATATTTAAAATTCAAATTAATTTAAAAATAAAAAGCCAGACGTAATTTATATTTGAGAAAATTGAGCCAATTCTAAATGACTGAATATAAATACCTAGAATAACTAACTGCAGCTCATCAGTACATCAATAAATGACATGGTTACTTTTTGTATTAAATGCATATAAATGTACTTTTTACATAAAATTCAGATTTTTTTATTTTATTTCTTAAATGAAGAGAAACTTTTACCCAAAACCACATCAAAACTAACAATTCAGGTTTTAAAATGCTTTCCACCCAATATTTACACTTATTTGTTATATCTTAAATCCAGAGCTATTTACAGCTGAGAGCATCACAGAAGTCACATAACTTTGACCAATAATAGATTCGGAACAAGGAGATTATATCGCGTTTATTGCCGTCTACAAGATCTACAAGCAACCTGAAGGCACAGGGGTTGGAAAACCATAATTGACATTATTATGATCCATGTTCTTCAATCTGTGCTTACAAGAGGGAATTAAATATTGATTTTGATAGAAACAGCTTTACAAAGGGAAGGGTAGAGCATTGTTGTCATAGTAACAAACACACTGACCAAATTGTGGGTAATTTGAGAGGAGAAAGACTGACATCCGCTGTGTTTGACATGAAGGTTTTAGTTTCTGCTCTCAAAATGATTCGATTGTTAAAGAAAAAAGAAAACACGGTCAGTCCTCAGCTCTGCAGCCAGACGCCATTTTTTCAATGCAAATGAAAAACTGACCAGTTCGATCTTGCTGGTCCTCCACAAAGAGGGAATATCTCGGAACTGTTTGAACATCCCAATCAAGTTGACTATGATAATAGCTGCAAGTGCCGTCTGAAAAACAGAAGAAGAAAAAAAAGAATCTGATCAATGTTATTTCCTACAGACAAAAATAAAATAATGTTATAATGACTATACGTACTTGAGGGAGCGGCTGGAAGACAAAACCAACGGCCAACACAACCAGCAGCACTACGAGAGACGACAGCAAGCCTGCGATCTGAGTGAAAACACACCAAGAGGGAAGCTTGTAAACGTTATCCGTCGCACTGCTAATGGCTTTATTGCACCAATATAGTTTATCCAGAGTGCTGATGCTCCGGAGTGTGAGAGCTTTTTTCTCACCTGTGTCTTTCCTCCTGTGCTTTCCTGCACTAAACTCCTCGACATGGAACAGGTGATGGCAAAGGTGTGGAAGAAGGAGCCTGTGAAGTTGCAGACGCCGAGGGCGATCAGCTCCTGAGGGTCCAGCAATCAGATGTTAAACATCAAGAGGTAGTCGTTAGGACCAGAGGTTATAAATACAGATCGTAAAAACCAATCGATCTAGAAACACATATCAGTCTTATCAGGTCAAAGCAGCTTCTGGTGACTGACATAGTATTCCTAAACTAAAGATATTTATTTACTCAAGCAAGATGAGGAATAAAAGGTTACTGCTGAAAATAAGGGAGCTTAAATAGATTAGAAAGTTGGGTGGAAGGAAGAAAAAGGTTGTTCTAAAAAGCTACCTTTGTTTGCTGTAAATAATAGTCAACCATTTACCTAAATCAGGCATGCCCAAACTCGGTCCTCGAGGGCCGCTGTCCTGCAGGTTTTAGAGGTTTCCCTGCTTTAAAACAGCTGATTATAATGATTGCAGTAGAGCAAAAGCCTGTTAATCAGCTTTCAATTAAAATCAGCTGTGCTGGAGCAAGGAAACCTCTAAAACAGCGGCCCTCGAGGACCGAGTTTGGGGATGCCTGACCTAAATAAACACATGAAACGTATAATTCTGGGTGTAATGGAGGAAAAAGTAAAAGAAAAGTATTAGATGCAATGCAATTAGAAGAAACCCCACTCCTCACCTGGTTGCCGTCCACACTATAGCCATGCTTTAAGGCAAAGGTCTTTGCTAGTGAGATGCCCATTGAGAAGCCGACGATGGCTACAGCGAACGCATCTGGGATCAAGTTTGGAAGCAGAGAGAAATCCGGGACGGCAGGAGCGTGGAGCCTAGGAACACAAGCAAAGTCTCAGAGTGCAACGACTTTAGAGTCCAGATGTTATGAAAGCTTCATCTACAATCTCCTATTTGGGCCTCAAATAGATCAATAAGCAACAGCTTACCCTGACGGTATCTCCCCAACGATCCCCACGCCGTGTTTTTGTGCGAGGGATAAACCATAAGAGACCCCGGTTGACACAATAACCACCATAATCTCTCCAGGGATTGGAACAGGCAGCTTCTTCTTGAAGCGCTCATTGAGGACTTTGATCCCGTACAGAAACACCATGCAAGCGAGGCCCAGGAGAACCGTGGGGACATTCGTGTTGGCGATTTCACTGAAGACTGCGGTAACGCTCTACAGCAGCAACAACAACACAGCTTGTAAAAAAAAAAGGGTATATGAACTAAGTTTTTTCCTCCAACCTTTTAGACTCACATATAAAGCAGAGAGGGGCCCAGAAAAACGCTTGGTTTTCACTCCCAGCAGGTATTTCAGCTGGGAGATGACGACGTGCACGGCAGCTGCTGTGGTAAAGCCTCGCACCAGAGGCTCTGTGAGGTAGATCGCCACAAAGCC
The DNA here is from genome assembly GCF_000732505.1 of Cyprinodon variegatus. Taxonomy (NCBI): domain Eukaryota; kingdom Metazoa; phylum Chordata; class Actinopteri; order Cyprinodontiformes; family Cyprinodontidae; genus Cyprinodon; species Cyprinodon variegatus. Next base: position 954,679 of record NW_015150481.1, read on the forward strand.
AAACCTGAGAAGACCGAATACAAACTGAAAGAGAACAGGAAAAAGAAAAAAAAGGAAGTAGTTAGTGTAATAAAGTAAAGGCTTTGTTTGAAATGAAAACATGTAAATCCAGATGATTCAGCCTCCTGCTTTGGGTAAACACACATTTTTTGAGCGTGAGAAACCTTCGCCCCTTACTCCCTCCCTCTGTTACTAACCTGGATGATTCCCACCATGGTGGTGAGCACCACGGCCACCTGGACTCTCCTAGCTTGGAGAGCCTCCTCATCATAGACCACAGACGAGTTGGAGCCATTGATGTGGGGGAGAAGAAACAAATTCTCTGGGGCTTCCCTCACAGCAACGCCCCCGATCATCAGACTCACCACAGCAAAGGTGCCTGCAGGTCAGAAACAGAACACTTCAACAAAGGCCTCCTCTGTCCTCCAACCCTCCAGGTGAGACCAAAAAAAACACTGTGAACGTAAAACTCCGGTGGAGAATTTACTGTCCTGCTGGCAGCATCTAAATGTCCTCTGACTTAGACCAGATCGCGCTGGTTTGAGCTGAACATCCCGTAGAGTGAAAGAAAGCTGTGTGAAAGGCCACAAGCTGCTTTAGGACCAGTTTCCATTTAAAAAGGGAGAAACATTTACCAAGAGAACAAAGAAAAGAATAAATTATCCTAAAATGAAACAAAGAGATACAAAACATGCCATTTAAATGCTGAAAATAATCACAGAACAGCTGCAGAGCTGCTAAAAGCATCTTGTCAAAAAAAATTTAAACGATTAAATCTCAACAACAGAAAAGCTCTCCCTCTATTCATAACATAAATATTCTCTTTATCAGATCAACAGATTAGATAAGATAAATATAGCTTTATGCAAGATCTTATTAAAACCTGGCATAACTTTTCAGTTAAACACTGGGGGCACCACAATGAGGGGAGGTATATTTGAAACAAATACTCCATGATCCAGTCTTTATTATGATAACAATGGGTCAAAGTGGAAGTGGTGCATTAAAGGTATGGAGAACGATCATTTATTTCCAAGTGGATCATCATCCTCCTAATTATAGATCATTCTGGTGATATGTTTACGTAAGGCCGCCCTACATGCTAATCCCGTTAGCTATCTTTTTGTGCGCATGTGCACTTTCAGGCGTATATCTGTGGTGAGCTCCGGTTTCAGACATTCATTGCAGCTCACCTTTCTCACAGCGGTTCTTTGAAAATGGCCGATGGTCGTAAGAGAAAAAGTGTCTATGAAGTGTATGAGAAGAAAAGACAGCCCTCAGAAGAGGCAGATATATCCTGTAATGCTTTGCGCGGAGAGCACGACCAACGGAGAGCAGAAAGCAGTGATCATCTGTCCGAACATTCAGTTAACTAAGTTCACTATAAAGTTCATTATATAGTCCCCACCCTATATAGTGATTGAGAGATTCACAGGTTAGGGCAGACGTTCGGGTACAGGGTTGGGCATGTGCTTTTCTTTAAAAAGTGTAGAGGGCCGGTCTTTGCAAAAATTAGCGAAAATCCTCCACTATACCTGAAAATTTTCATCTAAATTATAAACTTTTTTAGATTTTAGATCTTTTCCTTCCGCTACACATTAAGGATACTTTTAAAGTCTGTCAGAGCAGAGGAAAAGCATTTTGAGAGCAAGATCTTTATGTAGTTTTAGCGATAGCAAAGAATTTCCTCTTTGTCACTATGGGCTTTAAGTGAAGTTTTTTTAAAGTGTTATACTGTAGAATTAGCTGCACCTCTACAGCCTATGACTGTAGGTGAAAATACCAGAACCTCCAAAAAGATTCCCACTGCTAAATCAATGATCCAGCTGAAAGGACGCCAACCTTCACCATACTAAAACAAGTCCACATAATATGGGACTACATAGTTGGAAAGGAAATGTGGTTGAATTTTAAAATAAAGTTTTTTTGTACAAGTTGCTTTACTTTTTAGTGAAACAATTTTTCCTTTATACTGTTAAAATCCTTTTAAACCCAGCTTAGAGATGCACCTATCCGATACCTGGATCAGATATCAGGGATTGGATGTCAGAGATCCAATCCAGTGCACTTCACATAGAACTATTATTTCCTTTCTTTTGGCTGCTTATCTGTTAATAAACAATATTAAATACATTTATACCTGTGTTTATTTGATACCTCTTAACAATATTTATGTAGCGGCTAAAGCCTTTAATCACATGGTAATATATATGGTTGATTCATTAAACGGTTGAATCGGATCTGTATCGGCTAACGTGCTCGGCTCATGTATTGGGTCGGACTGGAAAAAAACTGGATTGGTGCATCTCTAATATTGCTTAAAGTGTCCTAATATGACTCAAAAATAATCCTTTAAAGCTTTAAAGAAGCTTTACAAAAATGTAATTATCATATCTACTGATGTTTTGTGAAAACGGATGATGATGTTTAACCTGCATAACCAAATAAATATGTTTTTATTCCTATTTGCTTGTGATAAAAAATTTAAAATTATATTTTTAATGACAGTTATTTTGCTTAACCAACGAGTCTCCATGTGACTTTTCATGTTTGACCACATCTTAATCTTCAGGTTCATTTAGTGATAAACATTGTAGATAAAGTGAGCCTGTTTCAGAGCATTCAAATCTGAACCAAAAAAAAAAAAAATGAACACTAAAAGCTTTTTAAACTAAAACAATAAAGAAAAACACTTTTTTGCACCGATACTGACTTTTCTACCCGTACATAATCCTACAAAGAACCACGGTGGTGGTAGTATCATGCTAAGTGGATAGCTGGGAGACGGAAGGATGTTCTTGTAAATACATGAGATAAAATTGTGGTAAGCGACTGACGCAGAGTTTTAGCCTAAAGCAGGAAAACGGCTCTAAGAAATAAGTTAACTTACTTAATCGTTTAGATTGAAGGCTCTTCGTGGGTTGGAATGATTCATTCAAAGTTAAGGCATCATTTCCAGTAAGAATCATTTAAACGACGTTCAGAGTTGCTATTATGAAACAGTTTTAAGGATCCAAAGTGTTCTGATGAGCAAAGCTGATAGACTAACCCGCTAAAGTTTTAAAAAGTATTGATTGATGTTGGTTGAAAAGTGTGGAAAAAGTTCCAGAGATCTGAATAATAAAAGCGCTGAATAAGCTAAACACAAATGTATCAGGTTTGCACGTAGACGTTATGTAAAACATCTACCTTATCACCAGCTTGGCCTGTTATCAGAGCCGCCGTTGTACAAACCCAAACATTCAGGAACGTCCTGCACCTGAGCTCCCTTTATTTTAAGGCCTGGGGCCTCCGCAGCCGCTTCCCGTACAGGACTACGGGGTTATGAACTTCAAGTAAACACGTGGATCCAACAGAGTGGCTTGCGGTGAATGCCACCCACTTTTGAACGGCTGCCCAGTTTACCCCCCACCCCCTCCATGCCATCCAGATTTAGAAGTATCATTATCACACCACGCTGCTCATCAGGGGAAACGTTGAGCAGACGGAGTGCAGCCTCTTCCTGTTTTGAATTATAGCCTTTTCCTCTTCAAAAGGTTATGACGCTCATTTCTCAGCAGATATGCGACACGGCTCCGCCTCTCAAAGGAAGAAGAAGTACAGATGAGTACCACATTGTGGTCGACGACACATAACAGTGGCTACAACTGCTACGGTTGAACTAAAGCGGTTCTTCCTCATCTTTGATCACGTGATCCATGAACAGAACCCAGCCTGGAAAACATCAAGCTCCCTTGCAAAGCACAGCTTTTATGTACCAGCACCCAGCACTGGATTAGCTTAGGAAGCCTGCCAACATGCATGAGGTGGATAAAACACAAGATTCTCTTTGCCAAAAAAGATTTCACAACTGTCCTGTTAAATGTTTTTCTTTAGCACTAAAAGGCAGCTTTCCAAGAAATATCTTTTTCCTTGTTTAGTCGGATCTTATTTGTGTGCTTTTAGTCATTATTTAGCTTTAAAAGCTAATATTTAGGCTAAGCTCTCTTCTCTGAAAAGTATCAATACTTAAACTCTGTATTCAGATGCAGTTCTAATTTGTTATAGTATCAATACTAAATACAAGTGCTTTTTGCATATTTTTGCGATTGTTCGTTTTATATTTCTAGATATATTGTCCAATTGTGTTATATTTTGGTCTTATTTCTTTATTTATTCAAATAAGAGAATCACAGATTCTGTTGTGATTGAAAAAAAAGGCTAGCTTTTTATGTTAATATGTTTTTAAGCATTTAATTATTTTGCATTTTTAAATGGTAATGTGACAACACTAACTTGGACATGATGATGTAGGCAATTGTCTTTTAAAGGTGAAAATGGAAACTTTAAGATGGATTGTTTTAATCTACATGTAAGGGTGAAAAGCGTAACAGAATAAAATAAGAAAGAATGGAAAAAGATTTGCTACATTGGTATAATCATTTATGTTTTATTTTTGTGTATTTTGAAAATAAAACTGTGAGAGCTAGATGTTCTGCTTTGGTTTTAGGAACGGTTTGTCTCCTCTGAGCTTAAAATGAAACGCACTAGAGCTTTATTAATCCCAGTCACACTATCTCATTCTGGATGAGCTCAGAAGATTTCCTACCCAGGAGGGTAAGAGTCACTGCAGAATTTTTAAAAACTGCTTTAGAGCCTCTTCAGGACCTGAAAATAAAATTCAAAAAGGATCAAAATCAGATGTTAAAAACCACCTGGGTTGAACTTTCCCAACATTAAAGAGCTAAAGGTTAACTGTAGCATGTTTACCCTTTTACTCAATAAGGTTTTCTGAATGAGATTCAAGCTGTTAAAAAAAACACGTTTATGAAGCAGAGACCTACTTTTTAGAGAAAAATTTTTTACTTTTTTTTGTGAAGGGAAACTTGTGCGAAAAAAAAAATTGCTAACTTAAAAAGTGGAGCCTAACCTTGAGCTACTGTAGCTGTAATTACAAAAAAATACATTAACTGGAACCTCAGAATTCCTTCCAACAGGAAACGTTTGTGCCAGAATTGTGTATTTTTTTGCAATCTGTTAAAGGAGATAAAGAAATGTGAATGAAACAACTGATAACTTTCCTTTTTATTAAAGCTTAGTTAGAGTTAGAGTGGCTTAGGTTATCCTGAGCTATCTCTACAGTAATGCTGCTAAAGGCTTAGACTGCTGGAGGACCCCTTTTCATCAATCTGTTTCATTCTATCTCTATTCTCCAACTCTGCAGAATTTCTTAGTTCAATCTATAACATTATGCTCTCTCTGCTTTTTCCTCATAGTAGCTTCATCTGGTCTGTTCCTGTTTGGCTGTAACACCATCCTGGAGAGAAATATCAGCTGTGCTGCTGCCATCAACACCTTTGTTTATAGATGTTGGAGCTTGGCCTATTGGCCTACTACAGTGTAGTCCTGTTTCTCTGACTGTGACTAACTGTATGTGCTGTCTTTCATTCTCTGACGTGAGAGCTGGCTCGGAGCTCGTCTGTCTGGCTATTTTTCCTGGATGGGGCCGCCTGTGGAGCAGATTCCCAGTTGCCTTTTGTATCTCTGCTTCTTACTGTATGTCTGTTACTGTCAACAAGAACCCCAGTCAGCCTCAGCAGTTGGCCGCTCACACAGACTCTGGTTCTGCTGGAGATTTCTTCTTCTTAAAAGGAAGTTTTTCCTCTCCACTGTTGCTACAAGCATTCTTGGTGTGAGGAATTGCCTTTGAGTCAATGAGTCGATGCAATCAACTGGCTTTCCATAGATATAAAACTTTGAATCAGTCTGACTGAATGATCTGGTTGAATTTTCTCTGTAAAATGCCTTAAGATGACGTGTTGTCAATTGGTGCTATATAAATAAAATGAAATGACCTGAAAAGTTTGCTGCATTAAAACAGTAAGTGAACAATTAAACAAATGGAAACAAGTTAAAGATTTATTATAGCAATATTCTAAAAGAAAAAAAAGTGACAAAGCTAATTAATTAGGAGCTGGGGTTAGGAGGGGAATGTTGTCGAACTATTTATTTTATCGGTTTGAACAGGCTTTAATAATGAAAAAAACTCGACACAACTACGAGAAACCTGCAGAGCGTCAATCCGTTGTCGTGTAAACTTTCCCCATCTGTGTTTATGATCCCACAGAGCTGAGTTTAGCAACATAGAACGTTTTTGTGACACTGAGATTCGTGACTCAGCAGAAAAAGGTTCCTTGATATGACGTCTTACCCATAGAAATATGTCTGGACGTGCCAAAGAAAGTGTAGAGAAGAACGGGGTAGAACGAGGAGTATAGACCATAAACTGGAGGCACTGCAGCAAGAAGGGCATAGGCCAGACCTGTGGAGCAGACCAAGATAAATAAGAAAAAAAAATGAGGGATTTCACCACACAGTTCAACGATCTGATTGCTTCACTGTGTCAAACCCACAGAGAGTGAAAAAATAAAGACAGCATGAAGCTAAAGGCAGGCCGCGTATCCCGCAGTCGTGTCCTGACATGTTTTTAACTCCTAACTAGTTCCAGATGAGTAGAGTAGCTCTACGAGCTGCAGGGGGACTAACCTTGTGGGAGCTGCACGACTCCTGTACTGAGACCTGAGATCACATCTGAAAAAAGGTACTGCTTCACAGGATAGGATGGCAGCCATGTTAGAATGGGAAGGAAACTCAAAGCTACCGCTTTGGCCCTGGCAGACGAACACCTATAAAACAAGACAGACATTTATGGTGTTATCCAACAGTTCTTTAGCCAAAATAAACTAAGCGCACCCAAAAAATATATATATTTTATTCATCATGTGAAGAAAAGCAGATACCAACCTGCTTTTAAACCCTTTATTAAATATTAATTTAACCTCCATCATTAAACAAAACCTGGTTCATTTAGTCACACGCAAGCGGATTGTTGCCAGATATTATCAAACAAACAGAAACCACCTTAAATAAAACCTGCCTGGCAACAATGTTTTTGAATCTAAAAGATAAGATTGCTATTATTAAATTGGAGCTAAAACAATTCATCGTGATTAATCAATTATTGAAGTAATCATCAACTAATTTAGTAGTCGATTAATCGTTAAGTGGAGTATAGAGACTCTAAAACGTGCTTTTAGCTGACAGTGACCCACTTAGAGCAGGAATTATACCAAGATTGTAAAAAAATATGTAACAATTTTACATTTTAGATTAAAAAAAACATGTTCATTTATCAATATGCTCTAAGTTTTGAGTTTCACCTTGTTTAAATTAGATAAAAATCATCTTTAAGGGACCTTTTGCTATGCTGCCGAAGAAATAATCGAAAGATTAATCGATTTGCAAAACAATCATTAGTGATTGTTTTGTAAAAGTTATGTAAAAGGCTCCATCAAATGTTACATCTTTATTTTGCTAGTGGGGTTTTGATTTAAGCTCATTCAAAATGTAACAAGAAGAGATACATCTTAGGTAAATCGATATGGAGGCTTTTTTTTTTTTCCTTTTTAAATCAAAAACTTTAGCTATATGTTCTTGATGTTTAAACTAAATGATCTGAAACATTTATGTTTTTAAAACAAAAAAGTTGAAATCCGTAACTGGACAAGTACCTTTTATCTGATACATTAGCCTTTCAGAAATACGGAAGAGGATTAGGGCCACTGAAAAAAAAGTTAACTGATTTTTAAATTTTATTTAGAGAAAAGAATTCTTCTGATTTTTTTTCCCCTCAGAATTCTGATTTTTTTTTCCCCTCAGAATTCTGATTTTTTTTTCACAGCATTCTGACTTTTTTTTCCACAGCATTCTGACTTTTTTTCTCAGATTTCTGTCTTTTTTCTAAGAATTCTGACTGTAATCTCAGAATTCAGAGATTAAAGTCAGAATTCTGACTTTTTTCTCTCAGATTTCTGTTTTTTTTTCTCAGATTTCTGTCTTTTTTTCCTCAGATTTCTGTCTTTTTTTCCTCAGAATTCTGACTTTGATCTCAGAATTCTGACTTTAATCTCAGAATTCTGACTTTAATCTCAGAATTCTGACTTTTTCCCATTTTTTAACTGAAATAATATTTAAAAATCAGTTAACTTTCTTTAATCAGTGGCCCTAAGCCTCTTCTGTACAGAAACACTTAGCCATCAAGATAAGTCCTAAAGACTGAACTGACTCACCTGAACTTGTCTTTGAGCTTCTGACAGCATGTGCTGGATTCCTCTTTGCGATGGAGGAGCTGAGTCCTGAGGAAAGCCTCATCATAGACCGGACGATCCACCCTGAGCATCAGCTGGGAGCCTGGATCCACCGCATCCTCCTGAACAGACACATCCTGGGGCTCCATAGAGAGGGAGAAATGGCTCACAGTAGAGAGGAAGTCACTGCTGTGTCTCCTGGCTTATATACTATCCCACTGTTGTCTCCTCTGTCATCACCGAAACTCGAATATCTTCATTCCTCTGTATGGAAACAATGCAGATATTTTCTGAAAGTCAACATGACAGGACAAAACGTGAAAGGAGGAGCCAATTTTAAAAGCGCCAAGGCTATGAGCTGGACAGATAAGACACGCTGAAGTTTGGGACCACAACCAGGAAGGCTGTTTTGCTAGTTAACTCGCTTTCTCTCGTTTAATAAAGCCATTGATGTCATGTTTAAAGGGGGACCTTTGCGTTTTAATCTAAACAAGCTAGCCACTTTGACACAAACGCCTACAGGTGCGGGTAGTAGTACTAGCTCCTACATCTGTGATAAAAAGAGGAGTTAACTGTCAACCTTCAAAGCTAACATGAAGGAGGTCTGCCTCTTACCTCCTGCTTCCTCCTGTCGGGATGCTGCCGACTGAAGGAGAAGAGTTTATGAAGTGACCTCTGTCGTTACTCGTTAACCAGAGGGACGCTCCCTGGAGCGGCAGCAAACAACTGCTGCTACTGACTGTAAGCAGGCAGAGATAGGAAGCGATGAACAGATGGGCGACTCTCTCGCGAAATTGTTGAGTAGCCTGAGAACGCATGCGCGGTTTTTCCCACACTTGAAGGTTAAACAATGCCACGTTATGTCAGAATTTCAACTTGTAAAATCATGATTATTACTTTAAATCCTGTAATTATGACTCTGAATTTCATAATTATGACTTTCTATTTGGCTTTTTAAAAATTATTTCATGTGGCAGAAATGGGCTTCCATAGTTTTCCCACACTTGAAGGTTAAAAAAATGCCACGTTATGTCAGAATTTCAACTTGTAAGATCATGATTATTACTTTAAATCCCATAATAATGACTCTGAATTTCATAATTATGATTTTCCATTTGGCTTTTTTTTTATTTTATGTGGCAGAAACGGGCTTCCACAGTTTTCTCACACTTGGAGGTTAAAAAATGCCATGTTATGTCAGAATTTCAACTTGTAAAATAATTATTATTACTTTAAATCATATAATTATGACTTTGAATTTCATAATTATGACTTTCTATTTTTAATTTTTTAAACTTCATGTCGTGCAAGAGGGCTTCCGTAGTTTTTCCACACTTGAAGGTTGAAAAATGCTACGTTATGTCAGAATTTCAACTTGTAAAAATCATGATTATTACTTTAAATCCTATAATTATCAGTTATAATTTCATAGTTATGACTTTCTATTTGGCATTTTTAAATTTCATGTGGCAGAAACGGGCTTCCATAGTTTTTCCCACACTTGACGGTTAAAAAATGCCACGTTATGTCAAAATTTCAACTTCTAAAATCATAATTATTTCTTTAAATCCTATAATTATGACTTTGAATTTCATAGTTATGACTTTCTATTTGTCATTTTTTAAATTTTATGTGGCAGAAACAGGCTTCTGTAGTTTTTCCACGCTTGAAGGTTGAAAAATGCCACGCTACGTCAGAATTTCAACTTGTAAAAATCATGATTATTACTTTAAATCCTATAATTATGGCTTCTAATTGTATGACTGTCAGAGTCATAATTTTCTAAATCATAAGTATGACTTTAAAACCTCATAAATATAATTTTATATCTATTTTTTTCATCTTTTAAAGTAAAAATATGACTTTTGGTCTCATAATTATAACTTACCATGTTTCTTTGTTTTTCTTTCAAGTGGCTTACATGCTTCAATACTTATCAGCTATGACCTTTAAAAGAAGAAAAAATATAAATCAATAAACCAAGCAACACATTGTGTATAATAATCATCTGCTTCTGTACTGAACCTGTGGTTAATAAATCAGTAAACTGTTTTGTTTTAGTAAATGTTTAGCTATTTGAATGTATAATGGAGGGTTTTCGTAATTTAAAAAAAAAAGACCTGCCCTCTCCACTTAAAAAGAAAAAATGCACGTGCACAACCCTGTACCCACTCCCGAGAGGGAATGCCTATTACCGTAAACGCGTGCAAGACCATGCAAGAGCCCATTTCTCCTCATGCACGTTCTGTTTAAAAGTTTCTCTTTGCATCGCTTATACAAGCTTACTTTCCAAAAGAAGATTTGCAATTTTTCCACTGTGTCGGATTTACCACCAGTAAGTGAAAATGGGGACAAGCACGTATAACGGCCTTTCCTAAACATATCATGACGATGACTGACAATTAGGAGGACCAATCATTTTAATGATCCATCTGGAAAAAAGAAATCCTCAACAATACCTTTAAGGTTATAAATGATAAAAGTTGGTATAACTTAACATAGTACTGGTGATAAGTGAAAACACCATGCTGCTTCCATATTTTCAACATTAGTTATTACAGTTTATTTCATTGATTTCATTGTTATGAATGATAATCTCAATCATGATATAATAATCACCTATTTAGAAAACTAACTGATTTTTATTGATCACTTTCAACAAATAAATAAATAGCACTGTTTTGATTTATTTGATAGGAACAAATAAATTCATTTTACATGTCATATACTGTAGCACTTGTAGCCGTTGCTAATTAGTAATGTTCTTCTGTAAAGGGCATTTACAATAACAGTAATTAAAACATAGTAAAGCTAATTTAAGAAGCAAGTAAACATTTCACAGAGGATTGATGGTTTAGGGCTCAACAATTTTCTCATCTTGGAACCCTGGAAGGAATTGGCTAATTGTGCTTCTATTTTCATTTTATACTTCTCTATCTATCTCATTGAACATCAGTTGACCTCGGCAAAAGGCCACTCACACTGAGCCTGGTCCTCCTAGAAGTTTCTTCCCATTAAAAGGGCGTTTTTTCTCCCCACTGTTACTACATGTATGCTCAGTGTCACTGACTGCTGTAGAGTCAATGATGCAAGCAATATCATTATTATAACCATTTTTTTTTGTTTTAACTGTTAATAGGCTACCTCATAATCAGCAATTTGTTGTCATTTATGTATTGATTAATATTACCATTATCATCATTAGTATTATCAAAGTCAGTATTTGTGTTATTATTATTATTAGTGACCTGTGCACTATAGAAATATTTAGATGTCTATACAATCCTGTCAAAAGTTTCTAATTCTTCCGTTTAACACGTCTATGGTCAAAAACCCCTACTCTGATATTTCCTCGTAGGTTAACTTGAGAAAAATACTTTCATAAGAACTCTCCCCTGAGTGCTGATACAGTAAGGACAGAGTGAGCACTCTTTCTTTTTTTCAGCTCTTTGCCCCGCAGAGAGCAAGATGACGAAAGCAGCGACGCTGACTAAATCTAGTCACGGGGTTCCCTACCTCGTGGATATTTCTTTAATTCACTAAAACTAGAAGTCAAGCTGTGTCCGAAATAAGGTTCTACCTTTTTTAAAGGACATATAAAGAAGAAATAAAAAAAAAAAGATTCGTTTTGGCTTGTTAGAACATCATTAAAAGAAATACATTTGCATTAATTATGCGTTTTGGGGAAAATTTTTACTGAAATCCCCGGTGTGCAGCCCCGGAGGAGTGTTACAATAAATCTGTGAACCCTCCTATACTGTGACACATGCGCCTGCTGTGGCGGAGCATTAATCTTGTGAAATTAGGGTTAGTAGTACTAACCCTAATTTCACAAGATTAATGCCTAATCCGAATATAAGAAGACTAGTACCAAAATGTAAAGATATCCTTGATGTAACACGTGCAGCGCTCCCTTGGGTCACTATGATAACGCCTGAACATTTGCATGAACCTGAGATGACTTGCGCTACAAATAATGTCCAGCAGGTGGCGGTTATCTACCCATGTATACTTACCACCACATGCTGGTCATAAAA
>NW_015150481.1:967466-1082971 GCF_000732505.1 Cyprinodon variegatus
TTATTAATCCCAAAGAAAATTAAATGTAACAGTTCTGACTTTAATTAAAGAAAATTCAATTTATTAATCCCAAAGAAAATTAAATGTAACAGTTCTGACTTTAATTAAAGAAAATTCAATTTATTAATCCCAAAGAAAATTAAATGTAACAGTTCTGACTTTAATTAAAGAAAATTCAATGTATTAATCCCAAAGAAAATTAAATGTAATGTCATGTCAGAATCTGACAATTCCGACTTTTATCTCAAAATTCTGACATTAGTTTTAAAAATCCGATTTATTCTCAAAATTATAACTTTTTCATCATTCTTAATCAATTTAGTATTGCTAGAGCCCAGCATTATATATTTGATAAAGTAGAAATATTATAAGGATAATTCTATGAGAATAATGAGATTAATGTCAGAATTAATCCCAGAATAAATTGAGAATACAGTCAGAATTTAATACCTTTTTTTTTTTTTTTTTTTTTGAGTTGCCATTTTTTATTTGACCCGAATCCTTTTCCGTAGGAATCAAATAAAGGGGTGTGTTCGTTTAGGATGGGGGCGGGGCTTAACGACAGCTGGTTGCGGTGATTGAGCGCTGGTGTGGCAACAGACTGGGCAGCATCTCTGCTGAATCTCTGCAGACTGACAGATAGCCTCCAACTTTGTGGAGTTTTTTTTTTCTCTCTTTCTTAAGTAAATAATTAATTACAGATTAAAGCAAATAAAAAAGTAGAGCTTCGTTTTTAATGATGTTTGACTTGAAAAAAAGAAATAGTTTGACCTTGAGAGTCAATCGTGAGGTGGAGGAGTTCAGGCGCGTGGCGGTCCGTCGGAGAGACAGAGCGACAGGTGACGGCCTTGTCCCAGGTGAGTAAGCCAACCTTCACCCAGGCTCTCTTTAAACACCACTTTCTGTCTCATATATAATGTTTATATATTATGCATCTCTCTGACAGTGAACAAAAAAAAGTAAATTTGGCACATTAACTGGGATTATATCATTAATTTTATTTATTTTGCGCTGCAGCGTTGGGTCGATTATTTATAATAAAGATTATTATGCATATAAAAAGTACATAAAATGTCCTTTAGCATCAACCAATGCACACTAATGGAAACAGGAAAGGAGACTCCAAAAGCTCAGCAGAAACAAACTGTATCAAATTGGTGTTGGTAACATATAAAGCCTTTTTTTTCTGTGTATGTATGTATGTATGTATGTATATATATATATATATATATATATATATATATATATATATATATATATATATATAATCTTGGATGCAATTCAAATGCACATTCCAGGATTAAAAGTAATAAACTCTTAGCCTAAAAGTACTAAAAGGTGACCAGGGAATATAGCACTAATTGTGTGTGTGATTATACTAGGCACACTTGGTGACTTTGTTAGATTAAGGCTTTATTCAACATGCCATGAATGAGCTTGGACTTTGCCTTTATGTCTTAACATAAACTACTTCTTTAGTCCTTTCAGAAGCACATTACCATACAAAGAGGTTAGTGTTCTCAGTGTGTGATTTAAAGGATGGAGGATCCAACAGTGCAACCCATACTGAGACCAATATGAGGGAACTGTTCTTCGGCCGGCTGGTTTCTTTGAAAAACTATGAAATGTTACTAGTTTATGAACAAAACATCATCTTTTTTAGAACCTGATACAGTGAATCTGATTATGATTTTTTTTTTGACAGAAACTGTGTTAAAAATATCCAGAGGATAGAAGCAGTTCGGCTTTTTGACGACTTATATTTGTGATTTTCTTTAAGCTCAGTCTTTGTTCTCCTTTTAAACTTCACTTTGATGACTTTGCCTAATGTGCATGAACAAATTCAAGATTTAATTAAAGAGGAAAGTTGTGGCGATTTTGATATCTTATGATTTCTCGCTGCAGAATTACAACAAAAAAAAAAAAACACGTCTCAAAGATGATTTAATCACTTATTACATCCTAGTTATTTGTATTAGGATAAAGGATAAGGATAAAAAAAAGTTTTTTAAGTCAAAATGAAATTGTTGATGAAAGTATTAAAATCTGTGCATGTTAGCAGATTTTATGATTGTAAATGTTGTTATAATATATATAGTTCTAAATGTTCAAAGGGGGACAGCACTGCCCATAGAATGATGCAGCCATCACCAATTTTTTTTAATGAAATACTTCAAATATGTTTATTTTCATTCTGTTGGGAAGGCTAAATTTCTGTTCTGCTATTGCGATTAAACCAGATAAAAGGACTAATAAAAACACAAATTATTAATCTTCACTCTTGTGGTAAAGAGATGTTAACCTCTGACCAGAGCTGTATCTCCTGAAATGCTACAAAACTGTTTGATTGTAATTACAATCCTATTTTATATATATATGGATTGAAAGCTCCATTTTAAATTGCTAGAAATGCTTAACATTTGATTGAACTACGTAAGTCAATTTAGCAATCTTCCTATCCTAAGTGTGTAACTGCCTCTTTGTGTTGTTGGGATGAAGACACTGTCAATTTTTGTAAGTCTGGTAAAAGGTTTGATGATGAAAGCATTAAGCAGAAGTGAGAAAACAGAAGTTTTTCCATGAAGAAAGCAGCAGACTTTAGCCCTCTCTTCACATGACCAGCAAATCAGCCTCACGTAAGCACAGATAGCTCAGCTTTCCAACAGAACAAGGGATAATCTGGCTCAAACTTGGATGTAAATGCAGGTAGGGAATATGTTGGCCATGCACTATAAAAGTAAAACGCTTGTTTAGTTCTGCTGAAACCTTTTCTTCCTTTAATCTTAGTAGATATGTGTGTTTGACTTAGTCTTCCTAGATAAATAGTTTAGATTGCATTTTCTCCAGCTTTCATTTGTAGCAGATTAACTTGCTGACATGTAGAGACATATTCTTCAGAGCTTTTATACCTGAATTACCCTGATCACCTTAATAAGGGGTTTAATGCTTAATCTTCCTTGTAAAAGCAAGGCACAGATTAGTGATAGTTTAAAGTGCAAAATGCAAGTTTGATTTAAAAGAAAAAGACTAATCCACCAGCATGATTTTATGTTGGTTTGCTACTTTAGATCAGTAATGTTTTGAGTTTTAACCATAAAGAGACACCAGCAGGCATATGGATGGTTTATTTTGTGAATTAACACTTAAAACTGCAGTGTTGCAACTGTTTTTTGAGTTGGACAGCTAAACTCAATCATCAGCAGCTTTTTTGAAGTGAATAATTCTTCTAATTTCACTCTTTCTGTTGGGTATGAATATTAATCTAACTAAAACATAAATTGATTTGGCTAAACGTTTGATTTTAGTAACTCACTTCACTTTTTGTAACATAATTAACAGTTATCAAGTAACCCATACCCAAATAAGTGTATTTTACATTAAATGTATTGGGAGCTAATATAATTTCTTTGTACAGATGTGGACAGTGGAGTTTGCGGCTCATACAGCTGTGGCCGTGCTTGTGACAGGTTTTCTGGAACAGAACCCTGTTCTGAACTTCAAACTAAGGAGGATTGTGAAAACAGACCATTAAAGTCTCACGGTAAGCTGAGAAGGAGAAGCGATTTGTCTCTTTTTCTCGGTTATAGTTCTATTTTCCACAATTTTTGTTTATGCTGCAGTAGAGATAGAGAGAGAGCGCAAAGCTTTATGCAGATGACAAGAAGTTATAGCAGATATGTGGTTGAAAATGCTGGCTGCCTATAGTTAATCTTAAATTTATTTCAAGCTCTACAATCTTGAGGAAATGCAGACAAAGATTGCTGCTTTGATAATGCTGCCAACCTTAAAGGTACATAGTAACTTACTCTGGTTGCACGCAAAGCTTTTTATGGCAATTGAAGGCATCCTGCTGGTGTAATATTTGTTATTTCTGCTTATATTTAACTTGAGTGCATCATATGACCAGCATTAGGGTCACTGTGTGTGCGTACACAGAAGCCAGACAGTGGGGAGCTCAGAGGACGTTTTGGGAGAAAAAAAAAAAATGAAAACCTTTTAAAAGTCGCAAAAGTTTTGAGTGCAAAAGATAAAACTCGAGTTTCGCTGGGAAAATAGTCTGAATGTTGGAGTATGCTAAAGCTGGAGCTAAAGATCAGGAATCATTCTGTTGTCTCTGTTAAGTTAATAGACATGCGAGTTCATGTCCCTGCTAATAGTACTAATGCTACTAGCAATGCTTTTATGCCCTATCCTCCAAACTGTTGGTTTTCTACCCATTGCACCTGTAGCTGAAGTTCTATTTAGTCTCAAAAAGAGGAAAAAAAACCCATCATGACATGACATACAGTAACTGAAATGCACAGATGAATTGATTTTAGTGAATCCTCATGAAAAGAAGGCTAGATAGTAAAACAGCTTATGTCTTTGTGTGGTGCATCCTGCAAAGAAGTCAGATATGGCTAAAAAATTTTACGTTTATTGATCTCACAATGGAAAAATTAACTCTCTGTATTTAAAATGGACATCAGTAGGTCATATATTTATACAACTCTTAAAGATATATATATATATATATTTTTTTTTTTGTGTGAAAATGCATGGCTAATAACATTTCCCAACCAAAACGATCATCTTTGCAGGGGCTCCTAAACCAGCTAACCTAAGGAGGTCGCAGAAGATCGTACAAGATCAAGCTTCCAATTCTACCTCAGGATCTGTAAAATCACAACAAGTGAAAAGAAAAACCCAAGAGCAGACTTCCAACAGAGATTGTGGAGTCTGTACTTCTTGCGTTAGCATACAGTATTGCCAGGGGTCTCCCAGTCCCATAAAAGGTGGAGGAAGCAATGTTTTGAACGCAGTGTCGGTGGCGCACCTCAGCCCAGGCAGTCAGACTCCAGGGTTCCCAAACCTATCAAGCAGTTTGGTTTTAAGATCCCCAAGTCCTGGCAAAAGAAGCATTGAGGGCTGCAGTCCACTGAGAGAGGGAGGCCATAGCCCTGCTAAGCTGTCCCCAAGGAGCCTTAGTCCGCTCATGGGAAAACTGCGCACTCCAAGCCCAGTGCAGAAGAAGATGGGCAGCTATTCCCCTGCCAGGAGCTCCAAGTCATGGCTGGGTCTGCACAGAATCTCAAGCGAGAAGCTGGAAAGACGAGAGAAGAAAGCAGAGAAGTCTTTAAGCGTCCCTGATCTAATAATCTACATGGATGAAAGCAGGTAGGAATTTTTGCTCATATATTTGTTGTTTTTGTGCAAGAAAACTATTTAATATGTATTTCTATGCAGGATCCCTGTTGAGAAAGCTGTTAGCTCTTCGGTAAAAACGCTGCAATCAGCTAACTGTAACGGCCCCGGCGTCACCAACTATAAACTCAATGCCACAGAGGATGGCACAGAACCTTCCCCTGGTAGGCAGCAATGTGTGGAACAGAAGCAAGAAGATCCAATGGAAGCCATGATGGATGAGGGCAAGGCGCTCAGACCACGAGGTAGTAGGTATTCCTGTGAGTGGAATAAAGCAACCACAAGAGTGGAAGGAGCTCAACTGGTTTCAAAAGCTGAAAATGAAGAAGATCAAGAGAGGATGAATGAAAGTGGAGGAAGTGAGCCAAAAAATGAAGAGGACAAAGAACAGAAATTGTACAACATAGCTAATGAGCTCCTGCAGACAGAGAGGACATATGTGGCTCGTCTCCACCTTCTTGACCAGGTAAGTGTAGCTCAGAAAGCTGATGCATGTTTAAAAGTTTAAAAATTAGAAGAATATGTTTCCTGTATGGAGTAATTGTTGTAGACCTTTTTAGAAATGTGACTCATGTATGTGTTGTCACATATTGATGACACAGAAATAGAACCGAGTGAGCACTTTTCCTACAAAAATGATCAATTTAAAGTAAACAACAGATGGAAGTAGGGCAGAGGGTAAACAGACAGAACAATGCAACTGCAGTGGCGAAGGGAAAAGTATTTAACACTTTTTAACTGTGCTGATCTGTTGGGTGTCCTTGCTCATCCAAAGGTCCCTTTCCTGACTGGTTGGTCTGCACAAAAATCGTAACTTTTATGAAGTCAGTGTGGAGGCTGTCCTTCATTGACGCCAAAGTCCAAGATTGATCCGGCTGTATTCCTAGCGATCTTATGCTCACTTCTTTTTCTTGCAGAGTCCTCTATTTTTTTCCCTTCCATTTTGTAAAGAAATATAACCATGAACTGTTAACTTTAACACGATCAAGAATGGAAGTTGTAGCCATTAAGACATCTTAAATAAACCTCATAATTTTAGTAGGTTTGTCAGCGTATCTGTGGTATTTTGATTAGGGCTGAAACAATTAATTGGATTAATCGATTATGGAAATAATAGGGTATTATTAACTGGAGTATAGAGGCTCTAAAATATTCCTTTAGCTGACAGAGCAACCCACTTGGAGTGGTATTTATAGCAAAATAAAAAAAAAAATCATCTAGGTCATCTTTGTTAAAAAAAAATAATGTTTTAGTCTGTCAGTATGCTCCATCTAGAATTCCTCAAGTGGAAAAGATTTAGTTTCACCTGGTTTAATTTAGTAAAAATTCTTTAAGGAGCCTATCTCATTATTAATTGATGAATCGAAAAAATAATCCACAGATTAATCGATTTGCTAAATAATCTTTATTTGCAGCCCTCGTTGTGATTGAGGCTTCCTGACTGTCTCTGCAGGTGTTCTGTTTACGTCTTACACAAGAAGCTGATCGTGGCTCATTTCCTCCTGAGGTCATAAAAAACATTTTCTCCAACGTATCGTCAATCTACTCCTTCCACAGCCAGTTTCTTCTGCCTGATATGGAAAACTGCATCATGCACTGGTGAGTCTAGTTTGGGATAATCTTGTGAACTCTTTCAGAATTCTCCTTCTGAATTAAAATCTCCAAGACGATCCAAACATTTGAAGCTTCAGGCTAAGCAAAAACAGAAAATATATTCATTAAATTGCTGCAAATTTAAACAAGTTTTTTTTTATTGCCTTTAAATAAAGGAATGAAAGCCCTGGTCTGGGTAAAGCTCTTCTTCAGCATGCGCCTTTCCTGAGGATGTATGCCGACTACATCAGGAACTTTGACCGAGCCATAGAGCTGGTCAGAACCTGGACCGAACGCTCCTCTGCCTTCAGAAACATCATCCATGACATACAGGTAAGAAACGCTCATCAGAGGACTCCTCATTTTTTCCTCCTCTAGATCTGATCAAAGGTGCCATGTTTGTGCTTTTAAGAGTCAGGAAATGTGTGGCAACCTGACCCTGCAGCACCACATGCTGGAACCAGTGCAGAGGGTTCCGCGTTACGAGCTGCTACTGAAGGATTACCTGAAGAAGCTTCCTGAAGATAACCCAGATTATGAGCTGGCTAGCAGTAAGTGATTCTACACCAAACCACATGATCAAAAGCTGATTTAAATAATTAGGTGCAGAGGAGACTGCTGTTATTAGGACCCCTAATGATGTAGTATACGCAGTATTTAGTGAGGAAACTATTCCAGTTTTCATCTGTGGAGACCCTGATGAAGTAAAGAGCGGCACATGATTCTTTATCAAGGAACGTACAGTTTTCTTCTAAACTGATATTTCTAAACTTTTTATACTCTGTTCTACTTGGTGAATCCAATAACCTCCATTTCCCGCATGGTTTAGATGTTCACTGTCCTTATTGGGATGTACCAGTAACTGATGTTGTTTTTCATTAACCATTAAATTGCACAAATTGTAATTATAGAAATACATTTGCTAGATGGAAACACTGCAATTTTAAAAAAGGTCATGTTTACTCTTCAATTAGGTGTTTGTTTTTTTTTGCTATGGAAACAGTTTTTTTGCATCACACAAGTCACTTGATCAGCAGCTGGACTTGAAGACATGAAGTAGTTGGAGGAAGATGGCGCCCTCTAGGGCTGAAATATGAAAAGATCTCATGTCTTTACATCTGCTGCTGCCATGTTTTTTATCATGTGAATGAACATAATCTCGAGCAATTTTGAATTTTATTTGTTATCTAATGGAAATACCACAATTGCAAAACGTTGTATTTTTAAATTTAGCAAAATATTGACATAGTTTTGCAGAAGTAGCGGCTGCTGCTCTCTGAAACAGAGGAAGCTCAATGGTGTTAGTGAAATCCAAACGTCACGTATTGCATTAACAAATGTTGAAACACATAAAACACATCACTACAAGGGGTGGAAATAGCTGTTGTGAAGTGCTCTGAAATATTAAACTACAGAAAGCATGACAAGAGTTCAGCACAAGAATGAATTATCACTTTTCCCTTGATTCATGAGGAAAATCTCCTCACTGTCTGGCCACTGTCAGTCAAAAATCCTCAGCTATGTTTACCAATCAGCATCTAGCAGCCAGCTTCAAGACCCGCCCCTGCTCCATAGACCCTCTAAGAGGTTTAGCCTTACTGGAAGTGACATATATGTATCCAATCAGGGCTCTACTTTCTCACTGCTTACCTAGATAGACTGAGGCTAACCTACGGTTAAATATGGTGAGGAATAAAATAAAAAATTTTTTTTCATTATTTCAAATGGGTAAAACAACAAACAAAAAAACAATATTTATCCTAAGTGACTGTTTTAAAAGGTTTATGTCATGATTGTCGGACCAAGAAAAGCAGTTTCATGCAACGGCGATGACATGAGTCAATACATGTGGCCATATTGGTTTTATAAAGCATAAATCCTTAATATTGATCTGTTTTCTCACTGCATAAAGTACAGAAAATCGCTAACAAGGGATATTGTTAATTATTTTTTTTCACATCATCAGTCCTTTATGGAAGATCATGTTGATGCTATACCATGTTTTTATAGCGTGTTTTCCTCAAAACAGCCAAATTTGACAGTGTTTGAGATTGTTGTTTTAATTTTTCCCACAGAATCATTGGAGGCTATTTCCATGGCAGCCACTCACTCAAACAGCGCCATCCAAAAAGCTGTATGTTCCCACCAAACTTTACACTGTTCTATTTTAGGCTAGTATTTGTGCTAAAATTTATTTTTAAAGTCATCCACTGTCTCAACATTTTTTGGGGAGTTCCTAATTATTAAATTTAGTAACAATTTTGATATTTATGCATATAGTTCAGTTTGTCGTTATGTGAATGTAGGAGAACCTGAAACGACTCCTGGAGATTTATGAGATGGTTGGAGAGGAGGAAGTGGTCAACCCAACTAACGAGTTTCTCAAAGAAGGCCGGCTGCTTAAACTGGCTGCCAGGAACACATCAGCCATGGAAAGACAACTGTTTTTGGTCAGTTAATAGAGGTGCATGTGCAGAAAGAAAGGCTTTCAAGATGCTAAAAAATGCTGAAATTGGTGTTTTGCATAAACTTTCCATCCTAGTTCAACAACTTTGTGCTGTGCTGCTCTGCAAAGTTCAGTCTGGTTGGGCAGAGATTTACGGTCCGCTGCAGGATCGGAGTAGACGGCATGCAAGCGCAACAGACAACCAATGAAGACCACCCATACACTTTCCAAGTCTCTGGTAAAGAGAAAACTCTGGAGCTACAGGCCAGGTAGGTTCACAGCATGTTGAGGTTTCAGATTTATGCTTCTGAACTAATTTTAGGGGACAGTCGTGCAGAAGGTTTTTGTGCAGACCTTGCATCCTTTGCATGCAGTAAAATGTGAAAGTCATTGCCGTATATGTCTACTTAATGTTCTGTCACGTGAGCAGTTTAGTGCAAACATTGCACCCTGCATTAAGCACTAAAAGTAATCCGTATTTTTCTTGTCTTTGCAGCTCTGAGCAGGAGCGAGACGAGTGGATAAGGGTATGCATTTAGTTGCAGTATTTAAACTGCTTCAGAAAGGCTTTTCTACTGATTAGTTCTTTATCTGCAGGCGATTCAGGAGGCCGTTGATGTGTTTGAGAAGAAAAACGAAAGCTTTAAAATCGCTTCTAAGGAGCTCAATGCAGAGCCTGTACGTTGATTCATAAGGTTGCATTGACAAAGGAATCATCATGTGATTAACACCATGATGCACATTTGCTTTACAGCTTAAGGAACTTGGTAGACGAGCCCCTCGCTGGATCAGAGACAATGAGGTGACCCTGTGTATGACATGTCAGGAGCCTTTCAACGCCCTAACCAGGAGAAGGCATCACTGTCGAGCTTGTGGCTATGTGAGGAAGCTAATGCTTTATACTGTAAGAACCTGAACACAGCACGGTTATTTCACAGGTTATGGTCCCTGTTCTCCTTCAGGTGGTGTGTTGGAAGTGTTCAGACAACAAAGTGGCTTTAGAGTACGATGGAAACAGGCTGAACAAAGTGTGTAAAGCTTGTTACTCCATCCTGGCCGGACAGAGAACTGAGAGAATGGACCGAAAAAAGAGAAGAATGGTGGAGGTAGGATTCATACTTCTACTAAATACTTCCACAGTCCTTCTCTCTGGGCTGTTAACAGAAAATCCTCCCATATTCTAATCTAAGCGTTGTCTTGTTTTGGGTTTCATCCCAGTCTGAGGTCTATCCAGGCTCTCAGGACAGTGTTTTGAGTGGGTTCCTGCAGTACGGGGACAGCTCAATGATTTGGCGACAAGCATGGTGCGTTCTCACCAGGACTGATCCTCCGTTTTTCCACATTTATAATAACCCAGAGGTAATGATAAATCAGTTATCTATTTTATACATTTTATTTTATATAACTTTCTTTAGTTTTGTGTTACTTTTAATATGTTGCAGTTAAGTTTTCCTCATTGTGGTAAAATCTTGATTTTAGAGATAATGCTAACATTTCAGAACTTGGTTACAGTTATTCTGTAATTGAGTCTAAAAATCTGGAGAACATTTTTTTTTTATTTTCTACTAAATCTTTTAGAACTGCTGCAAAGTGTCATCTTGGAATCATTAGGTTTATCTGCAATTACAACCTATTCACATACCAACTGGTTTGGAGTGGTGGGATTAAAAAAAGCCTTTTTTTTCTGCTTTACCTGAACCTTTGAATCTTACTTGGATTAGAGTCTTAGTCAACAAACCCATCGCTGTGAAACTAAAGGACAAAGATGAGTAAAACCTCTTGAGTCACAGGATCTGTGATGAGTGTGGCTTTTTTTTTCTTTTTCAAAGGCTCCAGTAACCGCTTATATTCAGGATAAGTTAACAAATATGTGGTTAACTGGTGAATGCAGATTTCTTTCATCTTAATCTCAGTTTCCAGATCTTGTGATTTGGACTGAAACAATTAATCTGATTAATCCATTATTGAAATAACCTTCAACTAATTTAGTAATTGATTAATCATTAACTGGAGTATAGAGACTGTAAAATATGCCTTTAGCTGACAGAGCAACCCACTTAGAGCAGTAATTATACCAAAATTGTAAAAAAAATATTTAAACATTTTACACTTAAGATTAATTCGTTTTTGTCAGTCGATATGTTCTATCCAGAACTGCTCAAGTAGAAACATTTTAGTTTTACCTTGTTTAATTAAGTACAAAATCTTTTTTTAAGAAACCTTTGGTTATCCGATTATTAATCAATCAATCAAAAAATAATCAACATGTTAATTTATTTGCAAAATAATCGTACGTTGCAGCCCTACTTGAGGTGATAAAAATCTGAAAAGACCTAGAATGATTTTGCACAGAGATGTCAGACAAAGAAGCAAGTATTTGTTGCTAAAAAACAATCATATAATTGTTGATTATATTTAACCATTTAATTCTCAGCATTTCTTTTTCTTTAAATTAATAAAAATATGCAAAATTATGTCACTTCAGAATAAGAGGTTTTTATTTTAAAGCTTTTAGATTAAGGAACCTAACTTTGGCTTTAATTTATTGCTACATGTATTGAACGGTTATCTTTGACATTTTAGGGGTTTGACTATATCCTATTTGCTAAAAAAAATAATCTTTGATCTGACATCAGTCACTATAGAGTACCCAACAAAGGATAGGTTTTAGGAAACATTTTATGTTTTATTCAAGCACAGTCATAATTTCCCATCGAAATCAGTTTTTAAGTTGTTGTTGTTTTTTTTGCCACTACAATAAGACCTCTCACCACTGTTATAAATTAGGATGTTTCTGGTAATAAACTCAGTTATCTTTTAGCTCCTTTTTTTTTTTTTTTTTTTTAAATGTCCCTTTTCACTGCAAAAACAATCTAGAAATAATAAAAAAAAAATTCATTCGATTTATTTACCCTTAATTTGAGTAGATAAATAAAATGATTTGCCAATGAAATTAGTATTTTTACTCTTAAAATAAGATTGTTTTCACTTGAAATAAGGCAATTAACTTTAAATGTAAATTGTCTTGTTTCATTCAATTAAAGAAAAAATATGATTATTTGGATAGATTTTTTGCAGTGTTCATTTTCAGATTATCTGTTTGCTTTGGGTTTTAACAAACATTACAAATGTTGTCAGATGAAGATGTTTTCTTTTAGAGGATTTTCCTTCTTTGTCAGCAACATTTTCTTTTCTTTTTTTCCCCCTAATATCCAGGATGAAAAGCCCCTGCTTGCTTTGCCACTACTCAGCTGTGTGATAGAGGAGCTGCAGGATCAGAACAATTTCTGCCTCAAACAGTCCAAAACCAACTATATCTTCTCGTGTGATGACCCGGACGTGAAACAGAACTGGTTGACTGTACTTAAACTTGCTGTGATGAGAAGTTTGTGATCCATAATCTCTGGGAAAATGATCTAACGAGCAAAATGTACCTGAACAGATAAAGGAATATTTGAAATGAGAGCAAGAGGAGTGTTTTTATTAAAAGTGGTTGTGCACTTTATTTTCTGACAATGATTGAGAGTTAAAAATAAATAAAGGAAAAGGTGTTTTTAACATGAGTCAGACTATCCCTTAACTACAGAGATGTTTGCTTCTGCTTTTGTACAAGTCGTTTCAGGTGACTGTTTTCTTACAGTGAAAAGGTGCAAGTTTCCGTTACACACAGATCATCATTGCTAAAATACATTCAGCTGATCCCATTTCTTTACATAAAAACTCATTTAAATTCACAATAAAGACCTTAGAGCTATAACTAAAACAGGAAACAGTGAGTAGACCTTTGTGTTTTTGCAGTTAATGCAGTATGTTGACTAAAATCAGAAACATGCTGTGTAGTAAGTGGTATTACTGTACAGCAAGTTCCCATTAATGTGGATAAAACCAAATATTTTCTTCCGCTGTTTATTGTCCTGTACAGATGATTATTCTGAAGCGTGTTTTCAGCATGAGCTTTCAGCTACACCTTAAAGATGTCATGGAATGTAAAAGCTGTGTGGTTATACAGTGGTTACACTTGTAAAAAGTTTCTTATCCCTTAAAACTTTTCCCACTCTTACAAGCTTTCGTATTTTATATGAGCAAGAGGAAACGGTAAAAGCTTAAAGTGGTATTTCTATTTGGTAATCTTTGCTCTAATTCCCCTCAAATCAAATCCAGTGTATACAATTAACTATAGCATTCTATTTAGTTGGAGTCGGGGTTTGTTATAAAAGCTTTAAACATCAAACAGAGGCTGTTTAACTATTTCCCTGAGCAGGGAGGCAGTGTGGATCTAGAGCCTCTTTCTTTCTGAATGCATTAGTGTGTTGGAAGCAGCCAAGTCAAAGCCTGGAACTAAATGTGTTTGGAAATCAATGGAACAGTTGCCCTACACTGCAAAAACGATTAGAAATAAGTAAATAAAATAAAATAAAATTGTGTATCCTTAATTTGAGTAAATAAGCTGGTTTGCCAATGAAATTAGTATTTTTTTTACTCTAAGATAATAATTAGATAATATGCACTTGCAATAAGGCTATGCAATTGTTTTTTTTAATTTAAAATCTAAGAAAAAAATAAAAACCTATTTTAAGAAAAATGTACCTATTTAGATTTAATTTTTTTGCAGGGTACATCCAACCTGATTGATTTTACAAAGGGCCTTAATTGTATGCCTTTCTTGTTAAATAAATTGAGGTTTACGGTAATAATGTTAGGAATTATGGAAAAGCAGAAAGTATAGCAGCTTCTCCAAGGCACTGTACTTTAAAAAAAAAAATTATTACCTTAAATGTAAAAGAAGCTGCAGTTTTGAACCAGATCCCACTGAAACTAAAATAACCTTTTATTAGCTGTGATTTTATGTATATTATGCATAAAGAGCTGCAACCTTTATGCATCAGACGATAACAGAACACTTTAAAATGCATATATAATAGAGGTGGGAGATGTAGAGCCCTGGCATTAATATCTGTAGCTTTGCTTAAGTTTCTTTTATATTTCCAATAGTAATTATAATAAAAATTGAATGCTTTGTTTTATAGCTTTTGTTAATGACAGTAAAATTACTTCATTTTCCCTCCTGGAGCTAAATTGGTGTTTACCGTTATTAGGATACATCTTAAAGCTCGACTGGCTGCTGTCTGAAAGTGCATAAAGCCCAGCATAACATCTCTATAGCCTTTTAATGTTCAGACATGGTTTCCCTAAAAGTCACTTTAATGGTGCCGTTACAGACCAACATGCTGATGTTAAAGGCAGTTTGAACTGTTGAAAGACCTCAGACATTGGTTTATATAAAGCGGGCCACAAGTCTCTATTATGAAGTGCAATACTGGCAGACCTGATTTCACACAATACATAAAGAACAAACCAGCCTTATTTACAGGAAGCCTGCTTTCGTCCTTTTATCTTGTCAATGAAATGTTCCTAGAAAATAAAAAAACATGGCTCAAACACAGCTGTATGAAAATCTCTGCAAGTCTCTGAAAAGTAGAACGGACCACTGAGTTCAGAGCATCTGGCTGTCTTAGAAAGGACCCTCAGTAGGCAATGACATGAAGTCTTCTGGATGCAGCAGCATTCTGAGACAGACAGCCCCCCGCTTGTTTTAAAAGCAGAAGTGATGGAGAAAAAAAAAATACAAAAAAAAAAAACCTCAGCTGCAGCACAGCTGCTCTGAAACCAGCAGGCTGTCATAGCCGTAAATTTCCAGCAGATGGAGCAGGAATAGTCTGTCTCCATGGGGATCCAGACCCATGGCCCTCACGCTGTCCTGGGTGATGGTGGGGTCCGGGCTCCCCGCCACCTCGCTCAGAGTCTGGAAAATCCGGTTATTCTGCTCCAGGAAAAACCTTAAGAAGTAAAAGAGGATTTAATTTAATTTCACTCTCTATTTATCAAGGCTAAAACAAATGAGCACAATGATACATCTGTGTTAGTCGTTCTGAATGAAAATCAGAATGGAGGACCAGATGGACACTGAAAAAGAAAAGCAGTCTTTTTAAATGTAACACTTAAATCATCCAATTTGACAAGAGTTTTTTAATTGCTTATTTTTATCTAAATTATTTAAGACGATAAATAGTATTTATTAAATACAGCAGGCACTGGTCATTTTGTGAACTGTGGCATTCTAACCAATGAGGGAGCCGGTTACATCTGAGAAGCAACTGTGATTGGTTAACCTGGTGCTCAGTCTGCTCAGCAACCAGAAAGATCACAGGAAAGATAAATGGACAAGTGGAAAGTCAAAAAGAAATTTAACTGTAAAAGGATTTCAAATTACACACTGAAACATTTTTTAATGTGTAATTAGAATAGGTACTTAAATATCCATTTAGATAGATTTTTAAAAAAAATACCTTTCTAAATGATAGTATTTAATAATGAGATATTAAAATGTGATTCTAAATTCCTCTTAATAATAATTTAATTTAAAATGTGCAATTAGAAAAAGCTGTTCAAATAGGATTTTTTTTTAAAACACTTTTGATTGGACATTTCTACTTTATATAAGTAAAGTATTTGATCACATACATTGTCAACACAACGGGAAAAGCCTCCAATTAGTGCATTGGAAATAAATCATAACACATAAATCTATAAGTGGCGCTAAGGAGACATTATTACAATCACACACATCCAAAAAAAAAGAAAAGAAACAGAACAGGATGAAAGAAACAAAGCAGAAAAAAAGACTAATAAATTATATATATATTAAAAAAAATGGAACTATAGATGATTTATATTAAATAAGGTTTCTTAAGTTATATCTGATAGATACATGTTCATATCTTTCTATTAATTTAGTCATTTAATTCTAGTGAATTTTGTCCCTTCTGTAAAATAAAAAAATAGGACCATACTTTCCTAAATGTTTCATTGCTCAATTGAAAAGAGTAATCTTATCTGGATTTTTTAAAAGTTTTAACGCAACAAGGGCCCCGAAAAACGAAAAGAAGCCAAAAAGAAAAGGGGGGGGAAAAGAAACCCAATTTTTCTTATTGCATGATATAAATGTAAGACTAAAAATAGTTTGTTTTTCTTTTTATGTGACTCTCTTGGTCCTCCATACATCTGAACTCTGGGGTGGATTTAACCTGAAGTTGCCTCCAAGATCCTGATAAAAAATTGGCAGAAAGTCAACATTCATAAGGAACTTACAAAATAAAAAGGTCCTCCTCGCTGGACATGCAGTCACCGTTCTCTTCCTGGGAATACAGCAGCATCTGCCTACACACACAGACACCTCTACATGCTTATTCCCTCTCTAGAATAAGATTTATACAGCTGTTCATATAAACTAGCAAACTGTTTGTTTTTTATTGAATAAAAGGGGATGTAAATGATAAAAACCTGGTTAAGTTGAAGGATGTATAAAGGAATGAATCATTGTTTATTTTATCTTGTATTTCCAGTTCCTTACCTTTGCTCTGTAAGCTTGCGGTATTTCTCCCTGTCTGCGGCGCTGAGGCGGAGCAGAGGCTTCAGCCCGTCTCTGTAGGTCTTCACATTCTGATTATCAACATAAACATCATACAGATCTTTCTTCTCCTCAAAGATCTTCTCAGTCGTACCTGAACATGCAAACATGACAGGTTATAATTCATTTCCTTCCATGGGCTGAAATGTTTCAGGAATCCACTCACATGCTACATAGGAGAGTTCGTTTTCCAGGGCGCTGATATCCGCCACGTTGACGTAGAAGAAAGGCCGGAACTCGGGTACTGCCACACCGACCCCTGGGATGGAGATGTTGGCCAGGCAGCAGCAGCAGTACACTAGGAATGGGGGAAGAAAAAAAAAATTAAATCGTTTTTCTTTAGACTTCTACTCAGGAATCAGAACGTTTCCCACCTCTGTAGCAAACCACGCCCACAGGCGGAGGAGAGAAGATCAGGATCCGTCTTCGCAGGAGAGCCAGTTTCCAGAGCACCATGATCTGCTCCCCAAAGAAGCGAATGAACTGAGACATGCAGCCTGCTGGGTGGGTGATCTGTTCCACACAGAAAAATACCATTAAAACCAAGGGAGGTTCTAGACAGGGGCCAGGGGCCCCGTAGAACCGGTCCTGGCCCCTAAAATCTAAGTTAGGTTTTCTTGAATTATATGTATTTTCCTTGGTTTGAGCACACAGATAGGAGAATCTGCCAATGGAATATGATTTACATTTAAAATAAGAAAAAAACAACTCTCTTAAATATCTCAAAGGGATTGTATCTTATTATAAGAGTAAAAATACTCACTCCTTTGGAAGATTATCTTATTTACCTTCTTGAATTAAGGGCAAAAACTTATTTTAAGATGTTTTTACTTATTTAGATACGTTATTGCAGTTTAATAATAAACCAATTTCTGATGACGGCATGAAATGACAGAAGAGTATGGCGTCACATTTATTTCAAAACACCTGCGAGAAAAATAGACATACTTGCATTTATGTTAAACTACTTCTGCGCATGGTTTATCTGGCACCGCACAACAAAATCACAGATGCGTGAGAAACTGTGACGTCTCCATGGTTTCTGGTTTGTTTGACTTTGTTTTCATGTTTGATTTTTTTTTTTTTTTGGATTCCTGGCACAGTTATTTGTTTGCTCTTCATTAAATCATCAAGAAACTCACCTCTCCCTCCCTGTCTCTGCATTTGGGACCTCACACCTCAAACCAATCCTGACAGTAATTGATTTGTCCCTTGGACCAATGTAATATTAAACCTTAACAATTCACTTTCACAGTTTTATCTGTTAGAGTTTTTATATTTTTTGCATTTTATTTCTATTCGCCATTAAAAAAAACAAAAACACTGGCCCCATCCTGGTAAATTTCCTCTAAACTCAAAGTGATCCATCTATCACATCCTCATCATCTATGATGCCACAAAATAAAAGTGACTGTCCCAGAAATGGGAAGATCTCCTCCTACCTACCTTCATCTCAGGGTGCATGCTGTGGTTAATCGCAGCTCCCCACGCATTGGCTGGAAATGCAGTAACAACATGCTCCCCACTGGGGGGCAGGAGCGCTCTCTTGTCCTCATAAAAGGCCTCCAGTGGAGAATAGTGACCTGGGGACTGAAGCTGGAGCCTGGGGAAAGGAAATTATAATGCATAAACAATCTTCCATTTTGCATTTTCAGCCACGCGTAAATTGAAAAGATAGGAAATTTGAATTTAAAAAAAGAATCCGGCTAAAAAGGTGGGTGGTGCATGCATAACAGCATCGTCTTTGTTTGGTTTAATGAGCTGAATCACCGTCAAAGCCAAACACTGCCAGAGTTAGTCAGACTCAGCTCTGAAAACATGAAAACTGTCTGAAAAGCAGAGCATTAATCAGCAGGTGTGCAGATGGTCCTGAAGCAAAGCTGTTCTGATGCTAATAGGATCACTGTGCTCTACCACCGCATCTCCTGCTAACAATAACAACTACATGATTAAAAAGGAAATCTCAATGAAACTGGAAAGTTAAACACTGGGTTAAACATTTGTTAATTACTGTAGGAACATTGTGAAACAAACAAGGAGGTCAGCTGCTGAAATTAATTACACAAATGAGTTTGTGTGTGACCTGGAAACCATTACAGATGGAGGTGAGGCAGGTCAAAAAAGTAAAACATCCCAGAAATACTGACAGCTCTCCAAAAAAATCTGATTTATATGACAGCAGGAGGATCATATGTTCTAAAGAAACAAAAAAAAAAAAACAACATAAAATTTATTTCCAAGAAAAAAAAAAAAAAAGAATTCAGCAAAACTTGGGGAAAAAAATTCAACCAACTAAATCGGTAGAAATTAGGTTTTATTTTTTTATGCATCAACTCACAAATGTATAAATTACAAATTTTACTAGATTTTAGATGTGGGGTTCATCAAGGCTCTATTCTCAGGCCGTTTTATATCTATATATTCTCTTGTTATTACTTTGTTTAATACAGCATCTTTTTCTATAAGTATGATAATAATGCACATTTTTATATTTCTATTTCATGCCATTTCCTTATCATGATGTGCTCTTTTATGTATTGTTTACATTTTTCTCAACATTTTAACGCATTTCTTGTTTTAAGGTTGTTTTTTTTGCCCTTGTTCCCTTATTTGACATTGCATCTGAACACTGCTTACATCCCTTAGACCAGGCATCCCCAAAGTCAGTCCTCGAGACCTGCTATCCTGCAGGTTTTAGAGGTTTCCCTGCTTTAGCACAGCTGATTATAATGATTGCAGTAGACCAAAAGCCTGTTAATCAGCTTTCAATTAAAATCAGCTGTGCTGGAGCAAAGAAACCTCTAAAACCTGCAGGACAGCGGTCCTCTAGGACCGAGGTTGGGGATGCCTGCCTTAGACAATATAATGATATAATTGAAATGAGAGCATAAGATCCAGATGTAAGACTGATAGTTAGTTTATCTGGATTAAATTTACCCCATTATTTCAGTGGATAGTAAAACATAGTTTTCGGTTGTTGTTTTTTTTTGCAAACTGTGGCTTTTTAAATTGTCTTTTGAAACAAAGAGTCCTACATGTAGGGAATTAGGACCATAAGTTGTAGCTTATTCACACATATGTGCTGTTTTCAACATGTCTTAAACCAGTCTGACATATTTCTTTCACACTTTTCTTTTTTTAGTTACCAAAGTTCCTTCTTACTTCCCCAAAAACCATCTTAAAGTAAAATAATATTTTTTAATTGGTGACGAAATTGGATTAGTTATCTCTTTCCCTCTTAATGAACCTTATATGGATGAACTGCTTCCAGTTTCCTCATGGATCTTCAGCTTTATTTAACTAAATCCTTCTTTTCTCAATCAAAAAGCATCTTAAAAAGAGGACATCGTAAGGTCGTTTAAGGACAGCATTTTTTTTTATGTCACTATAAACCTTTTTCTACTGACGTTTGTTGCCAGTGTTTTACTTGTCTCTAGATTAAGTACTTTGCAGAACTGGAGGAACTTCAAAAGTTAAAAATGGACTGAAAATGGAGAGCAGAAGAGAAAAGAAAGAGGGGAAATCCTTAACATTTGAGTCATCTCATGACCGACAGCATGCCCTTTGTAAAAGGATGGAAGACGTCAGATAAGGAATGTGGAGGGAGATATAGGAGGGAATGATGAGCACAGCATGACTGGAGCCAGACTGTGGGAACCGGGTAAAAAAAAGGACAGGAGGCTGAATGTGGAAGAAGTGGTGTGTTCAAATACAAAAGGAAGTGTGAGTCTAAAGAAAGCAGCAGAAAGTCTTTCTCTATCTCCTTTTGTCTGTTGCAAAATATAAAAAGTATCGAAACACTTTAAATCCATTTTAATCTCTGGATTAAACTGGATTAAAAGGGCAGTCATGCTTAAACATATTTTTTATTTTTTAAGATAAAACATAAGGGGAATGACACCGTGTTGCATAATCATCAGGTTACCTTTATACAATCCAAACAATAAACTTTATGTGTTTGAAAAAATGTTACTCAATATCAATATTTGTAATATTTATTACTTATTACAAAGTATACTTCATTGATTATGTATTTCAAATAAGCTTCATTTTACAAATGAATATAGATCGTGCGAGTTTTATTTAACAGGTTTGGTTCAAAATAAGCTTTAAAAAAGTAAATGGGAATTTGTCATGTAATAAAATTACATAAATCTTCTAATATGAGTGAAATATTTCTGAGTGCAGTAGCCAGACCATGACCAGATCAGCTCATACGCCCAGGTTAAATGTGTACTTAAGGTGTTCCCTTCAAACAAGGCACAGTGGAGGATGAGTTTCCCCTTGCATTCAGTCAGAAGGAGTTTGCTTTCAGCTGAGCTCTACTACAAGAGGAAGACGAAACAGTGTGATGTTTTTACTGAAGCCACAAGCTGCTGCGATGTGCCTTTAAAGACCAAAGTCCTTACCTGACCTGGTGCTCCAGGAAGCTCATGTATCTGTAGAGCAGAGTGTAGGACGGAGAGAGGATCCCAACCGACTTCATCCTGGCCCCCCTCTCCTCTGTACTTTCCACAGCCATGTTGGCAAAGCAGGCGAGGCCAAAGTAGCGGCCTTTCCGGAAGTAGCTGCAAAAAAAAAAAAGGGAGGAAAGATGAGGGCTGTGAGTCAGGGAGAAGCAAAGGCGCTGCCAGATGGCTCCGCCAGGCAACACTTTGCCCAGTGCAGGGAGCTGGGGCTGCATCCTAATATTTAAATCTGGCATACCTCTCACTTGTTTGCTTGGAAACACTCAGACCCACTTACATGAAGTCTGTGCTGACTCTGTGGGAGCCGCTAGCGATGGCTTTAAACTCCACCCCCTCCAGGTCCATGTCTTTGGGCAGACACCACTCCAACATGTTTCCTATGTCACAAGCAAACAACGAAAACAAACACATCATTGCTATTTGTTTCGTATGCATGAGCCCAATGTGACGCAGACTTCCCAGGAAGTCATCGCTGAGCAAACCGGGTCTGACAGGTGCAGACAAACAGAGAAAGTGACTAAGCGAGTTGATTGCAATCACATGCATGGATCAGTTAAAGGAGCTTCAGCAGGAATAACAAAATTAGGCTCTTTTTTTACATTTCCTCACCCTAAAGCACAACTTAAAAGCCCTTAACACTTGGTCCTAAACTTCTTTTTTAACAAGAAGATTGAAAAGTAGGGTTTGCATTTGTTTTTTAGCACCATTTACTCCAACAGCCTAAATAAAATCCAGTAGAACCTACTGCCTTCTGCTTGAGCATTAACTCAGGAGGAGCTGCAGAGATTGACAGCTCAGGTGGGCAAATAATGAAACTTCCCCTCCAAATATCTGATAAAAATGCTTGCAGGGGGAAACGAGATGCATGTGGAAAAAAGGTGCTCAGCTTAGTTGATGCATAAGGTAAACTTCCTGAGTGCAAAATCCAATGGTTAGCAGAAAACGGTGCACGGAGGCAACATCATACTGCAGGAATGAGAACCCTTAAGCAGAGGAAGAGAACCTGATTGGAGCAAATTATAGAGCAGTTTGAGAAAGGCAATTTGTTCTAAAATTCTACAACAGGTACCACTTATAGGTTTTAAACCCCAAGGCAAACTTAAATGCTAAAAAAATGAAGGCAGGCTGGGTTTTGTCCTGTAAAATCTGATCATTTTTAAAAGCATTTAACATTCACTGTTAATTAATAATAAAATAAAACAGCATGATGCTGTAAATTAGGAGTGAAAAAAAAACTTTTGTTTTAATTTCAAATTAGCTGGTTAAAGTTGATGGAAAGATGGGGTGACTGTTGCACCACGGCGTATGCGCATGTGCAACAGTATGGCATGCCTCTTAGAGATTTTAATTAATCAAAATGATGATCTGTGACAACGAGGAGTTTAGATTTAGTAAAAATAAAGGTTCCTTTCTGTTCCCCTTAACAATTATGCACTTAATGTGTTGGTATATCATTTAAAATCCTAATAAATCATATTAAAGTAAATCTAATCATCTCATATCAGATGTGCTTTATAAAAAAAGAGTTCAGTCCAGTTTCAATCATGCTTATCCCCCAGCTGTCTGGCGAGAGGCGGGATACACCCTGAACAGGTCACCAGTCCATCGCAGGGGCAACACCAGAGACATACAGGACAAAGAACCATTCATGCACACAGTCACACCTAACAGTCATGTATTTTGGATCGGTAGGAAGCCAGAGTACCTGGAGAGAACCCATGCATGCTCAGGGAGAACATGCAAACTCCATGCAGAAAGACTCCAGGCCAGGAATTGAACCCAGAACCTTCTGCACCACTGAGCATCCCTGCATTTGAACAATTTTCCTTAATTCAATGCATCTACTTTTAATTCTGTTTCTTATTTCTGGGAATAGGTCATATCTCTTTCCTTATGGAGTAATTAGGAAAAAAGTAAAAAAAAAGTTCAAAGATAAAATGATAAATTACAGTGCACAAAAAACACGGTATAGATGGGCAGGAGGTTTATGATAACATTGCCTCCTCAGACGTTCATTTAACACGTTTGTCTCCCCAAAGATTGTGACATGTGTAATTACACAGTAACGATCCTTCCTATTACACAACTATGGGGATAACACCCTGATTATAAGCTTTTTCATCATGTCAGCCTCACATGCCGCAAAACCATAAAAAAAGCAGAGCTCCACCCTGCAGAAAATTTCCTGTCCTCCATTCAGGGCAGATATTCTCCATCATCTATTGATTCTCTGTTTGATTTTTCTCTTCAGACTTTAGCAATCCATCTGGCAAGTGATTCACCAGGGCTCTGCCAATCTTCAAGGCGGTCCTTATTAAAAATGTATGGGTTACCTCCTGCTGATTGATTCACATGACATAAACCTGACATCTCATCTGCGATCAAGAAAGGGAAAAATGTCGTGACTTTGACTTTGTCTCTAAACTTAAGGAGAGATCAGGAAAAGCCGCACCTGTGGGAGGAAGATCTGCAGACTTTGATCTCATTATAAGCATCATGTCTGGAAATGTTAGTTATAAATCATGCATAATACTTAATTTAGTGAGGATGTTGTATTTAGTTGCTGATATTTACTGCCTCACCTGTTCTGGTATTAAATGTAACAACAAAGACAGACACAATCTGGTCCTTTTCCTCCCACTTCACCATCCTGTCCTCCAGCGACACCTCCCTCGCCCCTGCATCCGAGGGATGCTCCTCCTTGTCGGGCGGTTGCGCTCGCTCTAGGGCCGCCGGCTGGGCGCTGGAGGTCACGGGCGGGGCGCTGCAGCCGTCTGCTTCGGACCTGCTGGGAGGAGCAGGACCCCCAGATCCGCTGCTCCACCCAAACCCCGAGCATCCCGCTGCGCCGCGGCTGTCTGACGGACGCTCCTCTGCAGGGGAGGCAGCCGGGGCTTCATCGCCGGGTTTCTCCGCGGACGGGATCTCCTCCCAGTCCAGCAGAGGGTCTCGGTCCGACCGCTCCACCATCCTGCTCATCGGCGCCGCTTGTAAACGATGGACTCAGGCGACAGCCACCAGGTCCATCCGTGAATAATCACCAATCAGAGAGTTCAACGCAGATTAAAGTTATTCTAAACTGTTCAGAAAGGTTGCATTTTGATTTAAATCCATACAAAACACGGCACTTTTCACGCTTAGCTTGAAAACCTTTGTAATCTCTTATCATAAATTTGATGCTGTTTATAGGGGGCAACTCCTTCGACTGATGCGAGCTACATTCAAAATAATTCCGCATTAATTGCTACGTCTCCTCCACACAGAATATCTATTAAACGTTTAAAAACACTAACTTCTTGAATGCACCCCTGCTCACAGCGCTCAGTCAATTTATTGTTGTTCTTTCCGCTTGCCGCACTTTCGATGATAATATTTACAGTCTTTACTAACTGCGTACTCATACATATCATCTAATAAAAATATACATGTTTTATTCCACTGTAAAAATAAATAAATAATATAAATAATCTTTCTGTTTTACACCCCCATAAAATTCTCGCCGTGTGTCTGTGGCGAATGTTTAGGACCTGAATTCACGCGAGATAATGACGTTCTCCAGCGACACGTCAGCCAGACGGAAACAACCTGGCAACGGCACATTGTTAATTCGTGGAGCTATTCTATACTGAAATGGGTACGCAATTATTTTGTTCTTTCGTTAAAGTTGCCTTTTTAAATAGCTGACAAGTGAAACTAATATAAAAAATAGATAAAGTATACATGGCACCAGTGTTTGCTTTCTTCCGTACTTCAACGCGAGGTGTAGTTGCTGTCTGCTTGGTTAGCTCATGTTAATTGCTGGTTGTTTACAGTGAACATTTTGATATGTTGTTTGCTTTTGACATTTTTTTACAGTCTTTAGTTGGTTCTCCATTATTTGTACTAGTAAACGTATCGGTAAAAGTAATGAAGTACAACAATGTGTCATAAATTACTCTATAACCTCAAATAGAGAC
Organism: Cyprinodon variegatus; assembly: GCF_000732505.1. Classification (NCBI taxonomy): domain Eukaryota; kingdom Metazoa; phylum Chordata; class Actinopteri; order Cyprinodontiformes; family Cyprinodontidae; genus Cyprinodon; species Cyprinodon variegatus. The sequence continues at coordinate 992,583 of NW_015150481.1, forward strand.
TGGAAGCTAACTTAAGCTAGCTTGATTGACGAGAACCTTCATAAAAACTAAAACAGGAAAAAACTAAAATAATACATAAATACATGATAAAAACTAGCTCATTTTTACAATTTTTTTTTCTGCTGTAAATGCCTCTAGTTCTTTTTTTTAATGCTAATTATCCATCTTGCTTGATTCTATCAGATAAATTAGAACATAATGGATTAAAATCACATTCTGTTTGTTTCCTTTCCAGGGGGTTTCTTCTCCAGTCTTTTCTCTGGCCTGTTTGGCTCCCGGGAAATGAGAATTTTGATCCTGGGCTTAGATGGTGCTGGAAAAACCACCATTCTGTACAGGCTGCAGGTTGGAGAGGTGGTCACCACGATTCCCAGTAAGTAATCATTTTTTTCCCCCTTCTTCTTTGTACTTACATTATGCTTTCAAATCAGTGAAATTAATCAGAATCCAATTTTCTCCATAATTAGATAACATAACTTATATAGATATACACATAAGAAATCTTCATGAGTCTACCTATATATTGTATTTAGGGGGAAATAAAAATGTTATAGTCTTAGTAATGAAATTGAATTTAATCAGATCGCTGGTGATCGAAATAAACTACCACACAAGGGAAAGAAAACTCTGGTATACAATTACTTGCTGAGGAGTATACAGAAGGAACTTCAAGTCAAGATAAAAGAAAGCATACAGGAAGAAGCTGGAAAAACAGCTCCAGCTTCCATGTGTGGAAGGGGAAGATCACAGGCTTCAAGCAGAAGGATGATCAGACAGACAGAGCCAACGAATCGACTACATTCCTCATTAGATTCAGTTCGGGAATAAGCTAAGCGTCTTTCTCTCCTGCCTGCAGTCAAATTGACTTCATGTTCTCAAATCAGAACATGGTGTCTTACACTAATCTATGGCTTGCTTATCATGGACTAAACTCTCAATTAAACAAGGCAGGCAGACTGTTAGGATCATGTTCTTTGATTAGTCCAGTGCATTGAACACGATGCAGCCTGAGTTACTTTGTGAGAAACTTCAGAAGAATCAGGAGGAGGCATCAACAATCACCTGGATCAGAGACTACCTCACAAACAGACCACAGTTTGCTTGACTAAAGGTTCAGGTGTCTTAACAAGTAGTCAGCAGCACCACAGGGGCCGTACTCGAAACATTTCTTTTTACTCTGTATACCTCAGAGTCCTGTCATCTGCAGTAATACTTGGATCATGCATGTTGTGGAAACAATCATCTGATACTGAATGTGAACAAACCAAGGGAAAGGATTGTAGTTTTCAGAAAAAAGAGGAACAAGCTTAATCTTATCAACATCAACGTAGAACTGTTATCATTGTATAATTTTTATCATTTAAATGGAGGAGACCAATATCTGCCCAAAGATATCAGTAACACATGTCAAGGATTGGTTAGACTGATGTCTAAATATTCGGTCGATCTGTAAGCAAGATGCTACATATCTTCTCTAAGACATGTTAAGAGTTTGATCTCTTCTGCCGTCATCTGCTGGGGTAACAGTATCAGCCCAAAATGCTTAAAAAATCTTAACAAGCTAATAAAGGAGGCCAGCTCTGTTATAAAACCCCTGGAGATTATTTCACAAAGAAGAATTCTTCATAAAATGAGCAACATCATAGACAACAGTGAGCATTATCTTCATCAGACTGACAAAAAAAAAAAAATGCTTCTCGAGAGCTGGTGTAAGTCAGGCTGCTACAGGAGATCCTCCCTCCCTACAGATATTAACTTCTACTGCAAGTTGTTGGAAAAAGAAACGACTTACAACAATTAATTTCCCTTTGGGATTAATTGATTGCCCTTAGACAGACTGGCGACCTGTCTAAAGTGTACCCTGCCTCTCACCCATAGACTAGCTGGAGATTGGCAGCGACCCTGATGCAACGTTTAATAAAGTTTTTTAAAATTCAATTTAATATATGCAGCTTTAACTGCATATATGTTGAAGACAAAAATCTCTCATTAGGATTTTGAATACAATTCTGTATTAATTAAGCCAAAATGCAGGAACTCTTATACAACATATGTCAGCCAGTTATATTTAGGCCTTTAATCAGTGAGTGCAGATTGTTTTTTCCAAACAATTTCTTTCATGTAAATACGTTTAATCAATATCTTAAAGTTGTTTACAGTTTAGATCAGATCTTAGCAAAGTATTTGGGTAAACAAAAAGGATGAGTTAAGTTCTTGATTATGTTCAGACCTTTGGATCGTCGATTTATATCAATGCGAAATAACAAACCTGAAAGCAAAGAGATTATTTTGTTCACTAGGTGAACACTGATGTTGCAGTTCTCTAATCTTTGGTCTCATTTATTAAACCCACTCTAAATCAGTTCTTGTAATTAATAACATAAACAACCAACCTGTGGTGAATTTGCTGTTTCCTGTTTATCAGCAAAGCCATGACTCCATATCTCTTCAAATGACACTTTTCCTATAAATCAATACCAGCCTAAAGGTAAAAATTTGCATGACAGAAAAATAATTTGATCATATTTATGTTTAATGTTTCAGTTCCGACAACGGGTTTATTAAATATGTTTTTCTTTAAATTTACCTTATTCAGAGCACTTTTAGATTAAACTTATTTATGGAGGCCATAGTTTTAGAGCATAATCTGAATCAAAATGAGTTACTTGTTTTTTCCTGCTTTTATTAGAGACATTTTTTTTTGACACTTTTTTTTTTTTCCTCCACAGCCATTGGTTTCAACGTGGAGACGGTCACATACAAGAACCTGAAGTTCCAAGTATGGGATCTTGGAGGACAGACAAGCATCAGGTAGGTTGAAAAATTCTGGAAATGTGTGCATCAAGAATAGATTCTTATAATAGATATGAAAGTATTTTTTGTATTTATATCTAGCATATCAGATGTGACAGTTAAAATATATCTACATATTTCACACAGCCAATGCGTTACATGTTCTAACTTTGAACATCACTCTTAGTAACTCATTCCTTCTCTGCCCTCTTCAGGCCCTACTGGCGGTGCTATTACTCAAACACAGATGCAGTGATTTACGTGGTGGACAGCAGCGACCGTGACAGGATGGGCATCTCCAAGTCTGAGCTGGTGGCGATGTTGGAGGTATGTCTGTCCACATTAAGCTACTCACATCCCTATCATGGACTGTTCTCCCTGCTGCCCTCTAGGAAGAGGTTTCGCAGCGTTCAATGCAAGTCCAGTAACAGCCTTTTCCCCACTGCCATCAGACTGTTGAACTGTTGAAAAAAACTCTAAATCAAGTTACAAATTGAGACTCTGCATCACACTTATAACATCATACTTACACTACATGGTGAATCTTCAAAATAGAACTCAACTCATGTTTATTACTGCATTTTAAACCCTATATATATATATATTTATTTTTGCACTGCTCTGAACCTTTCACATCAATGCCTTTTTTGCACCATGTCTCTCCCACACTGTTCATATTTTGATCACTGCTGCACTTTATGGTTCTCTTTCACTGCTAAGCTGCTGCTCAAAAAAAACAATCGCTGTTGGAAAGCTGTATAAACAAAATTTAGTTTTGTAAACACTGTGTATAAAAAATGACAAAGTTTGTCTAAGTCTGCTCTGTAAAAGCTGCGGCCGAGTTTGATGTAACTTATTATGGCTGACATAAGTATCTGCCCCCCTTCTCGTGTTTTTTCACTTTGAAGCCTATAGACTTGCGTCTTTAATTGGGATTTTCAAGATTGAATAAACCAGCTTTTCCTTACCGGATAAAGAGAAGCATCCTCACAGGAACTGAAACACGGGATTTTACAGGTTGGCTAATCTGTTCAAAACGAAATAGGCTGGTTGAGGTTTGAAAATGAGATTTTATCAGATGTGGAATCTGGTTCCCAGCTTTCTGCTTGAGGTCTTTGGTTCATTGGGTTTTAATTGAGGAGGTCAGAGTAACTTGGCAGTTGAGGTCTGTTAGCTAAAAGCTCTTAGCCTGCAGATGGACATTATTTCAAACAGATTTATTGCCAGAAACGTTCTTTTCTTTTTTCGTATCAGGCCTTTGCTGATAATGTAATTATGGGATGCTGTGTGTGGTCGTTTGCAGGAAGAAGAGCTGAAGAAGGCCATCCTGGTGGTGTTTGCTAACAAACAGGACATGGACCAGGCGATGACGCCGACTGAAGTGGCCAACGCTCTGGGCCTTCCTGCCCTCAAAGACAGAAAATGGCAGATCTTTAAGACCTCGGCCACTAAAGGAACAGGCCTGGATGAAGCCATGGAGTGGTAAGCCTCCCTATGAAGATTAGGGAAATAAACTTCTTTATGCTACATCTTGCTGAGCAGGACCAACTCGTTCTGACTACTGTGTTATTTTTTGCTGTTTACTCTTGCTGATTTATATTTGCTGTCTCCTCACAGGTTGGTGGATGCTCTGAAGAGTCGGCAGTGAAAAGACATGCCCTCATCTTGTATATACTCCTAAACTCTGACCCCTTGCTTCGAAGCCTTGTGACTTACCCCGCCCCCATTTCCCACATTTTCTTTGGACCATGATTGCACTCCTCCTCCTTTCTCATACCCACACAAGGCCTTGAACAACTCCTCCTAACGTCTTGCCAGACTGAGACGAGACGGCTGCAGTAACATCTGGAGTTTGCAGATATTTTGAAAATAAATCACGAGAAAAACTGCCAGCTTTCCTTCTAAGAACCAACTCCTGTTCTGCCTACAAATTGTACTTAATGTGTCCTTATGTCGGTATCAAGAGTGTCCACAAGGGGGAGTCAGAACATTACTTGTTGAAACAGCAACATTGAATCCCTGAATATAACTTTAATTTCTTTAAGAGTTGTTGGGGTATCACAAAGTGAACCTGGGTTATGTTTCAGTTTCTGAATCCAGTCTTTCCACTGGGTGTCACTGCAGTTTGGGCTGTCTGCTTCTGTCACAGATTTATTTTTCCTGCTGATCCTTGTGTCACTGGTTTTAGTGGTTGGACTCCTCGGATGCAGCCTCGGTATTTTAGTTCATCAGTTAATGAACACTAACTGTACTCTCAAAGTTTTATGGCTGCATATTTATACCTGCTTGTACAGAAAAAAATGATTCTAAATAAAGAATGCAGTTGGTTGTTGTATCAGGACTGGTTCTATTTTTTTTTTTTATTCCTCAAAGTTAAAAACTTGGTTACATGCTGTTAGGGTTGTTGGATTTCTAAACAGTTTCTGTCAAATTTCTCTCTAACATCATTTAATGCACATTACCCAGAATGTATTTATTTAGTCCTGAATTTATGATTTTTACATGTGATGTGATATTTATTTTTTAACCCATTTTTTGATTTTTAATTTGCGTACCGGTAATCTGCCTTATAATCAGCCCTCCCTCAAGAGGAATGGTTCATATAAAAAAAAATATCCAGAAGTAATGTCATTTAGATTAATGTTTGAAGTTTGTGAAACATTCGAGCTGAATGAAAGCATTTCATTTAACACTTGTATTACATATATATATATATATATACATAAAAAAATACCCAGCCAATTAAGTGAGTGTGGGGCTTGGCCTCAGAAATTTTCAGATTGTGAAAGCATTTTGAACCTAACGTATCTTTGCCCATCGGTGTGGCGGACATCTCATGATGTCTCATTGAAAATAATCCTATTATCCCTACAGAAAGATAAGGAATCCCCACACATTTCCCACCTTTTAATTCCATTTCAGCTGCTGCTCCTGCAGAGCTTTAGAAAAACTGATGGCTGAGTATACGTATTTCTAGGATTTTCTGGAAGAGAACACAATCGATTAAAGAGATGGTGAAGGTGAAAACTTAAGCAACACGTGAAATATTTGAAAGAAATTATTTTCGGTTTGTGACCTTGGTCCACATTTCCCCAGAATGATTTAAAAAATTTTTAAGTTAATCCAAAATCAATTTGTTTTCACCCAGACTGGCACAACTAATTAGGTTTAGAAGATAATTCCTTTTAAACCACAGTCGGGTATATAGTTTCAGATTACTCCTTTTCTAAAACATTAAAATTATTTCAAATATGTTCTTATGAATGAATGCCACAATCTTCTGTAAACAGGTTGGTTTAGTTTTCATTTACAAAACTTTAATGTAGCACAAGGTTATTCAAATTGTACAGATTCATATCAGAGGGGATAAAACAGTCTCTGGTCTGTTATTTACATGCTTTAAATGTGAAAAGGCTGCAGGACATCCTGCTGAATGACAATGGTTGTATATTTTTTTCCACTCTAATCCATTAGATCTATAGACGTAACAATATAAGATCTAAGAGGTGTAAAAAGCTATTGCATGATGGCCAGGTCTTTGAGCGCATGACTTCGGTGTTTCTTCGCTTTATATCCGGGTCGCAGAAACTCGATCTTTCTCTTCTTTGCCTCGATTTTATTCCTGTGCTTCTTGAGTTTCTTCTTGGCAGCGATGTCTGGGTTTGCCACTGCCTGTGTAGTTAAAGATGGACATTAAAGCTGATGTACAGGGAAGTCATCGTACTTTCAGGTGTGGTGTCCTCTGTACCTGCATGGCTCTGTGTCGCTTCCGAGCCGCTCGTCTTTGTGAAAACTCCCTCTGGACTGCGGAAAAGGCCAGGGAGAACCTCTCCAGCCCCACCTGTTTCTTCAGAAGCTCAATCAGCTCCTGTGCCAAGTTTTTCAGGGTTGGATCTGGATAAAAAGAGAAAAACAAGGATTTAAGTCTCCATCGAGGTGTCATTTTTGATTTTCACCTGGTCAGATATAGACCTTGCTCAGCGTATGTGCTGTCCAGCTCTCTATATAGAGGAGTGATGATGGTGGAGAGGTAGGGACCGAGGCGTTCCTTCCCAAGGTCCACTGCTATGGCTCCCAGGAACTTAAACACACAGGTTCTCTGTTGAAGGAAGCAGATGCTCAAATGTCAGTGGTATATGACTGTTACCTCGCAAAATTTTACAAAGGGCCCCAACTTCTTCAAGTTTTACAGAAATAAACGCAGAATTTGATTTTTTTTTTTTTTTTTTTAGGATTTTATGGTGCAAACTTCCAGAAGTTTTCAAACATATTTAAAATATTTTAGCTGCAACTGAACCCCCCCTTTTAAGCTGATTTAATAATAATTTAGTCTCTATTATCCCATTTGGTGCAGCATCAGGCTGAGACTATGTAGTCGTCAGTGGTCCAACAGCCGTGCCTTGGGGAACACCTTCACTGAGGATAAGATGATAAAGTCCTCCCTATGATATTTTGATCAAACGTGCATCTGCTAGAGTGGCCTAGTCAAAGTAAGGTTGTATCTGTTCACCTTGAGAGGAACTTTAGGAGCGTAAGCTGCTTCTCTCTTGGCCATCAGAGACAGCTTCTTCATGAGCCACAGCAAAGAAGGAGGCTTGTCGTCGTCTTTATCATCGTTCTCCTCCTCCATCTCTTCCTTTTCTTCAGCATCAGGATCACAATCTTCTCCGTTTTCAACCTCGCTCTGCTTCTCTCCTTCCAGTATAGTGATGTCAGACTCTGGGGATATGAGGTAGATCACCTTTCCGACGAAGAGGAGGTTTTTGATCACCTGCAAAGACAGGAAGGCATTTATAAATAGTAACAAATTCTAATAAAAGTTAAAGCTAAAGTGTTTAAAATTAAGCACCTGCTCTCCTGATGCCGTGTCCAAGAACTTAGACTGCAGCTGGCTACAGAAAATTAAAGCCAACTCTCTCATCTGGATGTGAAACAGAAGGAGAGCGCTGATGAGAAACAGGAATTTAACTCTGCTGAAAGAAAATTAAAAGATTGTGGCCTCACCCTCCTGTCCAAGTCGCTGGTGATGAATTCAATGGCTGCAGGGCGACACGAGGCGTCCCCTTCCTGTCCTTTCCAAATGGCGACCAGCTGCTCCGCTGGCTGGGTGGCGAAGAGCTGACCAAACAGCTGCGAGGCGGTGAGCCACACCCAGCAGTGAGGATGGCGCAGGTGGGCTTCAATGTGACCTGAGGTGGGATTCAGGAGGCGTTCAGACTGACTGCTCGTTCAGATCAACAAAGAGAAGACCGGCAGATATTTACCCCAGATGTGAAGGAGCGTTTGGTGAGGATTGCGGAGCTCCAGAAAACCACAGTGTTTGTTCAGTTTGGAGATGAGAGTGAGGTAACTGAAGAGCAGCCTGTCGGCTCCTTTCTCCTCCTCCTCCTCCGAGATCTGTGAACAACAAACGCATCCATTACTTTCCTCTTTTTTTTTTTAAAACCATTTCCATCCGACTGATCTCCTTTTTTCACTCACATCCTCGTAGGCATCAGGGTGGATTTCTTTCTCCAGCAATGGCAACAGGTCGTCCATTCGCCGGGAAAATTTCTCCTCCTCCACCTCCACAAACAGGCCGCAAACCTGAGCTCCGAGGCGCCGCATGGTGGACTGAAGAGAACAAGAAAAACGTCAGAAAATGTTTAAAACTAAAACATCAAAGGGTGTAAATACTTTCCGTACCTTTTCCGCTGTAAGCCAGGCGTTGACCAGCGAGTACAGCCCGTTCTGGTGGTTTACGTCAAGCTGACCAAGCAGTGTCTTAATAGCCATGGCGGCCATTTTCTTACAGCGGACTGAATCGTCGTTGACCACGACCAACGCCAGTGGTGCGAAGAACAGGCTGCTGTTCTTCAGCAGCAGATTCTGAGGGGCAAGAGGGGAACGTCGTTCATATTTCACGTCAGCTGTTTTGTCTGAGAGAAAAGAACCAGGAGGTGTTCCTCACCTGAGGGAACATCTGGAAGATGGAGGCCAGCAGCTCCAGCACCGACTCCCTGCCGGTGTCCTGCTCGTACTGCAGCTGGGCCACCACAAAGCTCAGGTGGCCTTTCAGCTTCCGGCCCAGAGGGTAGTCCAGCAGGTACTTCAGGTAGATCTGCAGCACACAGAGCGACACCATAAGTCTCCACAGAAAGCAGCGGGAAAACATGCGTCTGCAAGCTTCTACCTGTCGACAGTGGGTTCTGATCATGTTGTTCCCTCCCGTGACGGAGAACCTGGCCACTTTCCTCATCACCTCCTCCATTTCCGGGACGACCAGCTTCCTGGACAGGATTGCCTGGATGAATTAAACAAAAATTTAATTCAACTCAGTTTATTTATATAGTGCCAATTCACAACACATGTCATCTCAAGGTAGATGATGTGTCAACTACCTATAGAGACAATTGATTGCATCGACTCATTGACTCCAAGGCAATCCCTCACACCGAGCATGCTTGTAGCGACAGTGGAGAGAAAAAAACTCCCTTTTAACAGGAAAAAAAAACCTCCTACAGAAACAGGCTTAGTGTGAGCTGCCATCTGCTGAGGACTACACTGAAAAACAGGCCGAGCTCGAACATCTATAAACAAAGGTGTTGGTGGCAGCAGCACAGCTGATATTTCACCCCAGGATGGTGTCAAAGCCAAACAGGAACAGATCAGATTAAGCTACTATGAGAAACTATGAACTAACAGATACTGCAGAGTGGGAGAATGGAGAAATAATGTAGCAGAATGATTAAAAAAGGGTACCTATGTCCTCCGGCAGTGTAAGCTTATAGCAGCATACCGTAACTATTGAGATATCTCAGGATAACCTGAGCCACTAACTATAAAAACACATCTAGGATCAGTTTGAGGATTCCCAGATGTTCTCTGCTTTGCTTTTGCTGCGCTTACCTTAAGGAGGCCAAAGGCGGTGGCTTGGCGCGACTGATCGTATATGTCCTCCTCAGCGTATCCCAGCAGCACCTGCAGCTGCGTCTCAGAGATCCTGTTACTTTTGATGTTCTTCACCAGAATGGTCATCGCCTGCGAAGCCTCCACTTCATCAGCACTCAGAAGTTCAGAGATAAACCAGTTGTTTAAAAAAAATAACTAAATAAAATACCTTAAAGCAGTTCTGGACCAGCTGGTAGTTCTCCCCGCGTGCAGCACCGGCTTTGGAGTAATCCTTCAGAAGGACGAAGAGCTGCTTGGTCAGCTGCTGGGCGTTCTGCTCCACCGCTGGCAGAGGAAACCTCAGCAGCCAGGTGAAAGCCATCAGAGCCTCAGTTATCACCTGTGAGGGCAGGGATGGAAGTCAGGCGAGAGAAGCAAGGGATCTGAACAGAAGCGAGGAAATGCTCGTACCTTCACATGCATGGAGCTGAGGCATTCCATCAGCAGCTGAATGAAAGGATCCAACATCTCCAGAGTCGATGCCTCAGACGAAGTCACTTTGGATTTCTTTAGGCTGAGGTGGAGCAGCTGTAAGGACAAAGAAGATGTGGTTTAAGATGGTGGATCAGAGAAAGAGACAGCTGTGTAGGTTTGCTCACCTTGAGTCCAGCGTCTACCAGGATGTGCATGTTGGTGCGACTGCTGACGGGAGCTTTCTGCCCTCCTCTCTTTGGGGTCGGCGGCAGCAGCAGGCAGCTAGGAGGGGGCAGCCGGGGATCTGGGGGGGGCTCAGCTGAAGCCTTGTCTCTAAAAGTAAACAGACCCCCACAGCATGAGATTGAGTCCTGGTTCTGGGGTCCGTTTAGGAGAGTTAAGGCGTTCTTACCGGTCCCGTTTGGTGAGCAGTGGCAGGCTCTCGCTCACCAGACCGTGGCTCAGCAGCAGGATGTCCTGTGAGCTCATGCCGCTGTTTTCCAGCAGACCCAGGATCAGACGCCGCAGTACAGCCGCCACTCGATTACACACCTTCAAACTGGATGAAGTCTCCAGTATCTTGTGGGATGGAAAACAAAAGTGTTTTTAACCAAAAAACGTTTTATTTTCAACACCGATAATTCCCATCCTCACCTCCTTCAGCGGCAGGATGAGCTTAGCAACGCTCTCCTTGCTGCAGTAACGGGCCAGCAGCTCGTACGAGTCCATGCTCTTGCTGTGTCGCGCCTCCATCACCTTGGAAACGATGCCCCTGACTTCCTTCTCCTCAGCGACCGAACCAAACAGCTCATTGTTGAAGATCTGAAGGATAAAAGTGAAAAAGCCGTCACTGAGGAGCAAGAGGAGGAAAACTAGAGCTTCAGAGGAGGTCAGAGGATCTTACTCCAATCAGCATGTTCATGCAGGGGTCCAGGTCGCCACTCTGCAGCGTTGGAATGAGGGCAGACAGCAGCTGGTACACTGTGAACGTCAACACGTGAACCTGAACGGAAGGAGGGTGGGAACACTTTTTGTCAGCCAGCATTTCTAAATAATGTCGGCTTAAACATAAACGGCACAGATAAACAAGATCCTCTGGATCAATCCTGTCATTCTGTGGAGGTTAATACATGAAGCTATACTGTAAAACACAAATACTAAGGCTATACTTCCTGTTGCATTTATAAAAAAAAAAAAATGCATTCCTCGTAGCAGAGACAGATATTGCTCATGGGCTTCAGATCTTAGGTTGCTGCTTTGGATCAAATTATGTTTGTGTGGTAAAGTGGCCCAGTCAAAGTCTAGACCCAAATCCTATTGACATTCTGTGGATTGTTGCACAAGAAGTAGAGCATTTCAGTCTTTAAGTGTGGAGAGCCAGTAGAGAATTATGAAGAGAATTTTTCATTCCATTATGATTGCAATCACAGAACACATTTTGAAAATGGAAACACAAAAAAACAGATTTTTTCCTTCCTCAAATTTTATCTTTTAATTTTATTTTGGATTTATTGATTTGTTTTATTTTTGCAGGCTTTATATTTTTATTTTTGTTTTCAAATTTCTGTTTTTCAGGTTGAAATCTACCAATGTCATTCTTTTCAAATTGGATTTCTAGGTTGCCTTTTTTCCAATAAAATCTTTTTTTTTAAATTGAACAAGCTCATTTACAAAATCTCTGCTTCCCACAATAATGGAACTAACTTTACTCCATATAGACACAGCCACATACTATTCTACAAAGTTAGTGACATGTGAGCTGAATACAAACACAAGCATGGAAACACTTTCACACATTAATTTAAAATAAGTAGCAAAAAAACAAAACAGAAAAATCAGCATGCATTTTTTCTTCCATTTGCAAAGTTGAAATCAAATACTTCTACGATTTTAATTTGACAAATTAAGATTTTTTTTATCATCTTACCTGGTAGCCTTTGACTAGAACCCCCTGCATCTCTTTTAGCAGATACTGCAGGTACCTGCAGCCCAGAGTCTCGATGATTTTCACCAACGTTGCTCTGGCTACGTCACGGATCTCCTGGAAGCGGTTTCTCAGCAGCACGCAAACCTTGATCAAGATCCTGGAAAGGTAGACGTTGAAAAATGAGAGTGAAATTGACTCATAAATAATTTATAAGCTGGTTTTCCTGCTGCATACCCTGGGAGGTTGGCCTCCATGATGTGAGTAGGCAGAGTCTGCATGAGCTTGACCATGGCGAAAGCGATGGGAATTCGCACAACCTCCTCGTCCTTCACCGCTTTAGACTTCACCGCTTTGTGCTCCTCGTCACGTGTTACCTGAAGGGGAAAAATGATACAATCAACCGCTCCTTCCTGCTGCCGGGGGGCGTTTTCTGATCTGGTTGCGTCGGACCTTTGCAGTGAGACACTTGTTGAGGCGCGGCAGAACGCTGTCGTTTACAGTCTGATGAATGGCAGCGATGAGGGACTCCAGCTCCTCTCGGCTCTGGGGTAACCCAGTAGCCACGGGGGTCATCCTGGGGTCTGGCTTTGTAGGGGCTTTTGAGGCTGTTTTCTCTGGTTTATCCTCTTTTTCTGCTTGTGTGGCGGCATCTGTTTCCACGGGGACATCAGTGGATGCGGGCTTGTCGTCGATCTCCATCGCTTCCTCATCATCGCTGGTATCTAGCTCGTCAGCTGCAGCTTCGTCCTCGTTATCGGCATCCATGGCAACACTCTCAGCTGGGAAGAGATATTAAAGGCTATTTATAAAAAAACCAAAGATATAAAACTCTATTTTTAGGTTAAAGGTCAATAAGGATTTGTTGTCGATCAGAGACATTGATGGATCACTATATATGCCAATATTTTCTTTTATTGAATTTCTCTCATAATCCAGATTATAAAAACGATCCAAAATCTTCACTGAAGAGTCAATCTCTAACCCTCTTTCTCTCACCTTCTCTGGCTTTGGCGGCCTCCATTTCTCTGCTGAGGGTCTGATGGTCAAAATGGAAAGCCTCCAGGACAGTAACCAGCAAACTTGGACAAAAGACAGAAAGTTGAGCCAAACCTCATACGTAAAAATCACAAAATTCAGAAATCCTAAAAAATCTTCACACTGATTCTACCTGACGGCCAGTTTCTGCTCAGCCTGGGATGTCTGCAGGATGTGGACGAAATGCTTCAGGTAGTACAGATATTTGGACCACGTCAGCTTCCGGCACACAGCTCCCACAACCTCCACTGAGGCGGATGTCATGTTTTCGTGCTGCCGTGTGAAGAGAGGACCGGAGAGGTTAAAACAACAAACAAAACCATAGCTGCACTCTGACATCCCCAAAAAATAATAAAACTTATCACCTTTAGCATCTTCTCATCCAGCAGGGCGGTCATGGCGTACGGCATGATGTAATTCTGGAGCGAACGCGGCGTCATCACCACCGTGCCCTCGGTCAGCTGTTTGGCAAACTTCCTGAGAGCGCGAGCTCGCCGGTGGATCTGAGGAGAACAAACGTCGGCAGGTTGCTCGTCGTACCAAAGATGGAGGAGGAGACGGCTGGCGGGCGTCGCCTCGTACCTGGATGTGCTTCATGTGCTCAAAGAAGTCCGACTCTGGGTCGTTGTAGTCTGTGAGCTGCACCAGGTCTCTGAAGTCCTTCTTAGTGGGGAAGGTCTTCACCAGACAGGCGAGGATGGAGGTGAATTCATGCTGCACGCTCTGGTGGACAACAAACAGAAACACAGAGTCGCTTTCCAGTGGATTCAAACAGAGGACATGTGGAAACAAAGCCAACTTTTATTTTATCATATTTATCAGGTTTAGCGCCCCTGATCTGTCACTAAATGAAACAAAGACACCCTACAGCCAATCAGGGTCCAGTATCCAGACGAGAACACCTTCACCCCCCTCCCTCTAGATTAAATCCTACTTCAGAGAACCACAAAAGTTTTTTTTTTATTTCCTAACAACATCCTTCAGCTTAGTTAGTTAAAGTGAGCTGCACTCTGGGTCACATGATTCCTTCAGAGACAGATCAGACCTGCTCAGATTTAATACGCAAGTTTTTGAGAGGAGCAGCCTCTATGGAGCATTGCTACGCACCAATTGCTGCATATTGACCTGAAAAATAAATTAAAATATCGAAAAATAAGTTTGTACAAGAGTTAAAAGCTACAAAGTGTTGCTTTGAATGAAAAAAAAAATTGACAAAGCATGGTTTAAGTTTCATGATTATTACCCGAAACGCTTCTTTCAGAATGTAGCGACGGAAAAAACCACCTCCAATGCAACCTTCACTAATATCTGAGTCTGAGCGGCCTAGTCAAAGTCCAGACCAAAATGAAATTGAAAAGGTATGAGCAGAACGTGAAAAATGATGTTCAATCCGAGTAAAACTGAGCTAAGATGTCAGCCTGAACGGGTTAAATCCAAATGGATTCAGTCTGAAAAGCTGTGGTACTTTAACAGAGGAAGCCCCTACCTCTGATTTGCTGCGGAGCCCCTTGTGGACAGCATCCAGAATGATGTGTAGAATCAGATCTCTGTAGATCTGCTCCCCAGCTTCGACAGCTGCCACCTGGCTGATCACCGCAGACACACACAAAGTGGCATTATCTCCCAGCGACATGTCACCGATCTGCAGTACAGGGAAACAAAAAAAAAAAAAAAACGGGACGAAAGTGTCATCTAACTCATCAGCATTTCATTTTCTTCTCAGCCGCAGCTTGTTAGAAACTCCACAAACCTCATATGTATGGAAACAGTTGTAGATGAGAGTGCTGATGTAGTCCAGGTCCAGAGTTTGCATTTCTTTAACCCGCTTCATCGCCTCCTGGAAGGCTGTCAGCCGCACGTCGAAGTAGATCTCATCCAGGTGTCGGCTGTCGAAGGCGTTAAGCTAGACGGAAGGAATTAAAACATATGTGTTTGCAGCGCTGCGTGCTGTGATGTACGGATCATAGGAAGGAATCCTTACCTTTGTGGCTAAATCTGTGATGTACGTGAGTGAAGGGTCCAGATCTGACAGAGTCTGAGCGAAAAGATTAAATAATGAAAACCAAACAGCTAAAAACATAATGTAGAACAAACTGGAGTAAATCCGTGATTTTTATTTATTTTTTTACCTGGAAAACGTTGGTGAGGGCCTGCCTGGGCAGCTTGTTGTGAATGATGGCGAAGAGTTTGCCGATCTGGCGCAGGAAAGCAGAGGGCTGAACGCTGCGGCGCAGCAGGTTCTGAATGGTAGCCAAAAGGTCGATCTCCGTCTCCTGAGGACAAATGCATAAAACTCTTTAAGCAAAAACACTCAGAATGTTGCAAAACACATTTTATCAGTGTTTTGCCCACATCATGATGCTGCCATCACTGTGTAAAAGCCAGGTCTCACCTGAGAGTTGTTGCCTTTGAGGAGATACGGAAGCAGCAGGTTGATGAGCACTGAGCTCTGCTCCGTGTCGCTAACGAACCGACTCACCCTAACAACGAGAAGATGCAATGATCAACCTCAACTCAAACAGAGAGAGTTGCCTGAAGCTTAATTTAAATGCACTCACTTGGAGAGGATGTTGAGCTCTTTGGCGACCTGTGCTCTGAATTTCTTCTTCTTCAGTCTGTCCTTGTTGCGAACCAACCTGCTGAAATAGCTCAGCAGGGTGGAGATGTGAGGCAGCAGGAGTCTGGAGCCCTGAGGTAACGGTTCTAGGGGGAAAAAAACAACAATAAAGAAAAAAAGAAAAGGTTAAATACTTTGAGCACAGAGAAAAACAAAAAAAATCTTAAAATAAGTGCTTTTTTATTGAGCAGGTAAGTTTGACACTTTGCCAATGGAATAAGACAGTTTAAATTTAAAATAAGAAAAAAAAAATCTAATTATGTTATTTTAGTTACAACAAACATCTTTTAAACCTGCTCAGATTAAGGGCAAACAAACTTTTAATATTGTATTTACTTATTTTTAGATTTTTCTTGCAGCATAGGAAATAAGTGAATTTGCCCATGATTTGAGGAGGTAAGTCAGACAATTTACCAATGGAATAAGATCTTTTGTATTTAATATAAGAAAAATCTTTATTATCTTATTTTAAGGGCGTAATATTTAATGATCTTATTTTAAGGAAAAAATACTCATCACATTAGATCATCTTATTTAGCTGCTAAAATGAAGGGTTAATCTACTTTTTTTAAAGAGGCAGGATTTATTTTCCAATATTTTAATCATGTAAAGCACTTTGCATTGTCTTTGTACTGAATTGTGCTATACAAATAAATTAGCCTTACCTTACTTCTTTTTTTTTTTAAAGAGGCAGGATAGAGTTTTTTAGTGATACTTTAATAACCAGACAAAACACAGAACTGCAGCCCTCTTCTGCTTGATCACTTCGCTCGCGCTCATGCCTAACAATATATATATTTTTTTCTTTTTACTTTTTGTTGAGCTAGATGTCAGTCGCTTCTAAGTAGCCACAAAATCCCTCTTGAATGTAACATTTTGATTGTTTTCTAGGTTGGACTGATTTAACGTTACGTTCCATCCGCAGAATCTTCGACCCAAAGTGAATTAAGGAAAATAGCCTACAGGCTTATAGATGCATCGTTGCTGAACTACTGAGGTATCAGTCTGCTAATCAAGTTATTTACTCAAGTAAAAAGTCGCAAAATGTGTCTTTAAAATAATTTTTACTTATTTTCAAATGTTTTTGTAGTATGAGCAAAATTCCCAACCTTCTCCGATGACGGCGCCCTCTTCAGGCAGAGGGAAAGCACAGCCGTTTACGCTCAGCTCTGATTCTGCCTCTGAAGGGACGAAATCCTTGGCGGTCGCCAGTGCCTCGATCATGTCCATCACCACGGCGATGGTGGAAGAGGATGCGTTTTTGGCAGACAGGAGGGCGAAGACATTTAGGAGGATGTCGCACTCTGGGTGGTTCTGCCTCTGCTTGGCTAGCAGGGGAAAATACCTGCCAACAAACAGAAATCAAACTCTCTGACGGGTCAGATGACCTTCTGAGATTGATAAATTAATGAAAGGAGAGCGAGAACACTGACCTGGGGTTTTTGCACCAAACGTGGATGAGCTTCAGCAGAGGGGTGGGGGAATAGGGGCTCTCTGTGGGGAGACGGCACACCTGCACATGACAGATTTTAATTGTTAGCATACAGCGCAGTTCAGAGGGAAATCAACAGGAAGTAAATGGAAAAGTTAGGAGCACCTGAGGCCAGACGACAGCTTGGAAAACGGCGTCGATTTCATCTGCGGTAAAGCTGTACGAGTCAAAGGTGTCGAAGAAGTCCTGAATTCTGAGGATCCCCAGTCTCCTCAGGTTCTTCAAAGGACTGACACATCCTGCTCGCAGCTGTTAGACAAAAGGATTCATGTCTATAAAACATGCATTACAAAAAATCAAAAAAATAAAAAATTCAGAGAAGAAGATCCTTCTTACCTGGTCTCTTTGGTCCAAGATGGTGCCCACAGAGGCGTTGACACACAGCAGGATCTGCAGCACTTTGGGCAGGTATGCCTGGATGAGGTGCCCCAGCTTGTCCAGCACAACATGGATGATGTTCAGGAGGCTGTGCTGGCGGCCCAGAGGAAGGACGGCAGCGAGGTTGGTGTCAGCTACGGCCTTTTCCACAGCGCCCAGACAGGATCCTGACAACCAGAAGGGATGATTTTATAGTCAGTATTTTCCACCTAACAAATTCTTTTACTCAGACATAATGAGACAGACCAACACAAAGCGATGGATTGTTTTCCACGTGTTTGTACTCAGCTCTATTTACTGTAAATAAGTAAATATGGCTGCAAACTGACAGAGATGCACCAACAGAGGCAGGATAACCCAGTAAAAAACAGCCTGTTGTTGCAGCTGGAGAGAGTCTACAAAGAATGAGCACTGATTTAGTCTTTAGCTGGCAGAGCTAGATCCTAAAAGATAGCAAAAGATGGTTTTATGGCATTTAGTTGGCAGCAAAATGCCGATGTGCACTTTTTGTTTTTAAGCATAAACATTCTGTAACCATCTTTAATTATCCTTCAAATCCATCATCCTGCACTGTCATCTTGGTCAATTATATGAAATCACAGTTGTTTTTTTTTATCATAATGATTTTTTTAACCACTTTTTCAAGGAAAAGAATAAAAAGCAATGCAGCGGTAGCTGTTAAAAAAACATTAAACATGAACATTAAACTGTTACTCTGGATGCCCTACCTTGGCTGTAATGGGACAAAGGCTCTAGAAGTAGATCGATGAACATCCCCAGCTCCTCTGATTGGCTGCCAGCCAGGAATCGCAGAACGATGGAGGACCGGGCGGCGGCGCTCGTCTTTCCCTGGAACCGACTGCCGGCTTTGCTGCGCAGGCGGCCAAACAGGATCCTGGTCCACAAACGGCGAGGAAAAGAATCTTTAACAGACTTTATAAATATTCTTCTCACCAAACTAAACATGAAAACATCGACAAAAATTTGATGACAGTATTCTATATTCTGTTTGAAAAAACATAACACAAAAAATAGTTCTGTTTTTACAGCTGCAAACAATTGTTTCAGTCATATGTTAGAAAATTACACGAATTTCTAGATTCTACTAGAAGAACAAAAAATTGACAAGAAGTACTTTTTTAAAATGGGGCTGGAATGAAGCTTAAATATCATAAAGGCTGTGACTAGAGTTGGCTTGGAGCTCGTCCGCCTCATCGTGTCTTTCCTGGACGGGGCCGCCTGTGGAGCTAGTTTACAGTTATATTTTCTATGTCTGCTGTCCCCTTGAACCCCAGTCGGCCTCTGCAGATGGCCGCTCACACCAAGCCTGGTTCTGCTGGAGGTTTCTTCCCGTTAAAAGGGAGTTTTTTCTCTCCACTGTCGCTACACACTGTAAAAATGATGCTACACGTAATAAGTAAACATTTCTTAAATCAAGTGTATTTAGCCTTCATTTTTGTAGTAAAATAAGTTGATTTGCCAATGGAATCAGTATTTCTACTCTTAAGATAAGATGATTAGATAATATGCACTTGTAACAAGGCAATGCAATTGTTTTTTCTCATTTCATATATAAATTGTCTTGTTCCATCTGCAAAGTGTGTCTTACCTCCTCAGTTCAAGACAAAATGCACTTATTTTAAGAAAAAATGAGATTTCAATTTAATTTTTTTGCAGTGCATGCATGCTCAGTATGAGGGATTGCTGAAGAATCAATGACAAAATGCAGCAAAAATAATCGCCACAAGCTTCCTAAATAAATTAGTTGCTGGATGCAATCAACTGGTTTTCCTTTACAGAAACTTTTAACCTATCTGACAGTATTGCTTCTTTAAAGTGCCTTGAGGTGACGTGTTGTGAATTGGCGCTATATAGATAAAATGAATTGAATAAACGCAAATATAAACAAAGATAAGCAGCAGGCAGCATTAAAAACCCCTCCATTACCCAGCGGTTTTTTATTTAGTATAGATCTGTTATCTGAAAGCTGTATGATTTCTTTAAAGAAGATTAAAAAAAAAATAGAATTAAAATGGATCTCAGTGATGAGTAATACCCAAATAGTTTGCAGAAAACCCCTCTTTAAGCTCCCCATCATGTCCAGTACCTCATGAGTAGTGGGATCAGTCGGCCTCTGTGCGAAGCATCAACTACTCCCGTTTCCTCAGAAATATTGAAACGGACAATCTCATCTTTGAAGTGTTTGTCATCCAGAAGTCGCTCCAGGTTCTCCCTGCGCACAAAGGCTCCAATTCATTACTCTTCATAATGCAGCAGCAATCTCTTCACCTTGTAGTTAAAGTTTAGGATATAAGCCTTAAGGGTTTAGGTTTTAAGAAAAGCGTAAACAGTTTCTTACTTATAGGGGACGATGTTGGCATCTTTGTAGGTGAGAACACACTCCAGAGCCACGCGCTGAATCTGCTGGTCCTGATGGCAGAGCAGCTGAGACAAAAAAATAAATAAAAAGGAGAGATTATTTCACTGCTTAGAAAAACAACAACTATACAGATTCAGCTGGAAAGAGAGGAAAGTTGTCTTTGGACAATTTTCATGCTTAATTGAAAAATAAAGTTTGGGTCTTTTAAGATTTCAGCTCAACAAAAAAGGAATATTGGAAATTAAACGTTAATTTTTTTGTCAGTAAATGGCAGCATCAGTGGTGAGAAGGAAATATTCACAACTAAAACATTCTGCAGAGGAAGACCGCCTCTAACAGTATTAAAATAAATATTTAGGCAAATACTAATTTTGGATACCTGGTTATAGAGGTCGTTGAGGCTGCTCTCCAGATATAGAGATCGAGGGTTGGTAAATTTAGCAAACACCTTCAGATGGGTGATGAGCTGTCTGCAAGAGAAAACATTCAACAGTCAGCGATTTGTTTCTGGAATAGAAAACCCCAGGAGATTCTGGGTTCTTACTTTGCAGCAGCTCTCCTTGGAAGCGTCTTCCTCTGTTCCTTGCCGGCATCTTCCTCTTCCTCCTCCTCTTCCTCCTCTCCCCCCTCTTCCATCTCTGATTCCTCGTTGACGGTTTCCCTTCTTTTCCTCAAGTCTTGAGTGGGAGCGACGAGCATATCGGCGGGATAAAACTCATTCCTGCCAGAGAAACAGGCGTCAATCCAAGCGTTTTTAGAAGCGCTCACTCAGCGCAGTGGAGCACCGACCTGATGAACCGGAGCAGTAGGGGGCTCAGCTCTCTGCTTCGAGGCTCCACCCTGTCGGCGAACTGCGCCATGGCTCGCCACAGAAGGCTGCGGAAGTTGGGGAAGTCGGTTCTCTCGTCGGCTTCGGAGGCCATCTTGAGCTGATCCAGGAACAGCACTCCGACGTCTCCGCTTTCGATGACATCACAGCCAGGCTCTGCAGGTGGGGGAGACTCTTTCTCGACGGCGGCACCTTCGTCAGTCACACCTAGCTCCTTCTCTGTAAATAGGAAAGGCGATTATGGACAGCTTTTAGAGCCTGGTTTAAAAAAAAATTAGGAAATGCTTCTTTTTCTTTAAACATTTTCTACATTCTGTTAGTCTAACATATAAAACAACACATATGTTGGTATATGTAGCTTTAATGGGGAAAAAATAACAGTGAAAAGCAAATGAAATCTCCACTCTTCACCTGCGAGGTCTGCCACCAACGCCAGATGTTCATAAAAAACCCTCCAGAAGTCCTTGTTCTCCATTCCTCTAGCATGGCTCCTGACAGAAGAACAAAAAGGAGAAAACAATTTCAGCAACTCTACAGAAAACTGCAGGCAAACAACACAAATTAAGGCCTAAAAGTGTTAGTACTGAGTCGTACTCACACAATGAGCTCGATGACTGGATCCCAGAGCGGCCTGAAATTGACAAACAGCATGGCGATGAGGTACCTCAGAGGGACCTGAGGAGATAGAAAGCTGGTTTTAATGTTCGGTTTATTGTGATTAAAGAAGAAGCACAAAATATTGTCTTGGAAGAAGCTCATTTCTACAAACATCACTGGTTATTTTTTAAGTAGAAAGGAAAGCAGTCTGTGCGTTTACCTGCTGGAAGGTTCCCGGCGGCCCAAGTGGGAGGCTCCGCTGCACCAGGTCGTGCCTCAGCTTCCGGAGGTGAAGCAGCTTCTCCCTGTAGTCCTGCACCGATGCGGGCACCAGCTCAGCCAGCAGGCAAGAGGAGAACACCGACTGGACCTCCACGCTCTCCTCCTCCTGGACCAAAGTTAATAAAAATAAAAAAAGTCAGTGGCAGTCTTAAGGCGCTTAATAAAGCAGCGAGGCTCAATCAGCAGCAATACCTCCATCTGCGTTGGGAGCTCTGCCTCAAACTGGGATAAGATCCTCAGAGTAAGCAGGCGGATCTGCAAGAAGGAAATGTTGCAAACTTTAACAGAGGATATCAAAATTTAGATTTAGAAGTTGTTCTTTTTTTTATTAATTAGAAACGAACATTGGAAATATTTGAGGAGAGGTTGGATTGCAGCGTGTCGTAGATCTGCAGCAACGCGCTGTGGGACAGATGCTCTGATGCGCCGCTGAGCGACAGGCGGGCGTAGTACAGGTCACCGAGCAGCAGAGCCGACGCATCCGTGGGGAACCTCCTGCAGCGACGATGTGGACAACATTAAAAGAGGAAGAAGACACGCAAAACGATTTAAATAAAGAGACTGCGCTTACTGCAGGACTGAATGGACTTTATCTACAGGAACCAGCGAGAGCAGCTGGGCAGAGGTGTCCAATGAGAGGAGGCAGCTCAGAGCCTGTCTGGCTACAAACAAGGCAGCTAGAAGGAGACAAAAACACAATCAGAGTTAAAAAAATGCTAGACTTTGCACTTGAGAAGTAAACCACAAATATACTCAAACCTTTTCCCATTTTCTCTGCCTCGATGTCACGGAGAATGCGGTTCAAAAAAGCCGCCACAGTGGGGAGAACCATAGCCGCTGACAGAGGTCTAAAAAGCAGAGAGTCATTAAAAAAATAAATAAATAAATCAGACCCTTTAGGGAGGGATGTCGCTCTGTTTAGGTGATTTTAGGGCTGTTTTACCTGATGTGTGGCAGCAGAACCAGTGCGGACCAAGGCAGCGACAGATCAGCTATTGTCTGCTCCTCTGGAAGTTTGATCAGAGAAATCACCAGCTCTGGTACCGTCTGCTGCTCCACTTCCTTACTGTTATCCAAAAACAAAAGTAAACAGACTCCTTTAACATGTTTCTCAGATTTGCAGCTACAAACAAAATATTTTAAAAACTTTATCAGTTATAAAACAGGAAAATTATTCATTTATCTATTATTTTTTTAAACTAAAACTTAAAAACTAAAGAGTGTGCCATGGGTATTTCATTCTGACAGATAAATAACAAATAGTGTACACAATTCCCTCAGGCATTAGCTAACTCACTGCAGAACTAGCATCATGTGATCAGGTGAAATGGCACCAAAATCAAAGCATTGGCAACAAACTAATAATTTCCAGAACCTTTAATATATTATTCCCATGCTAAAGCACAGTGGTGGCAGTATAGAGCTGTGGGAATGAGTTTGTTCAGCGACAATCAAGTTTAAAGTTAAATTAAGACAACATCTAACCTTGTGGTCTGGCCGGTGAACAGAAGCGGGTATGTTTCAAAGGCCATGGAACCATCGGTGGGGGGCGGGGCTTTGACCAGGATCAGATTGACCAGCACATCGAGTGCACTGTGGCGTGAAGGGGCATCTCCGTGTGCGAACAGCCCGGTGGTAAAGCGTAGCAGGCTGGGGAGGAAGAGCTGCAAGCCGAGCTGTTAGTTAGAGAGGATTGGAAACGAGGAGCATCCAGCAAACTGGGTTAAAACCCACCTGTTCAAACTGCTTCATGGTAAACATCTCCTTAGTGAACTCCAGAATCAGATCCTGCTCCAACCTGCTGTTAAACACCTAGATAGCGGAAGGAGTGACATTAGACACAATGAGGACATGAAAGCGGAGGTTTTAGGCAAAGATCTGAACCTTTTGGATGGTTTCCTGTATGAGCGCGTTGGGCAGGTGGATGTTCTCCCCTAGCAGCAGAGAGGAGGTGATCTGGAGAAGTAGACGTGAGCAGGAGACTGACCGGGAGGAGATGTCAATCAGCCGAACAGCCATCTAAAGTTTGAAGAGCCACAAAAAGAGGTCAATCTTCAAACGGGGACATTTTGAAACCTTATTAGCTAAACAATCTAAAGACTCCGTACCTTGGTAACGGTCTCCGGCTTGGTGACTTTAGCTCCGTCTCTGTGGGACACCAGGGTGTGGAGAACAAACAGCAGCCTCTCCAGCTGCTCCAGAGCCTCGGATCCCACTTCATCTGTTTTTCCCACAGAGTCTGAAAGTTCCTCCACACTGGCCTGTAACAGACAGGCATCCAGTCACACCCCGTATAGCTAAACAACCAATCAGAAGTAGAACAAATCTCACCTGAAGCGAATCCCATAAAACCAGGAAGTGCTCCCTGTCTACATAATTAGCCGCAGCCTGGACCATGTGATCGAGAGCATCTCTGACAGCATCCCAAGGTAGAGAGACTCCCTGGCTGGTCGTGGAGCCGAGCTTCCTCCAGGCAACAGGAAGAGCCTGCAGAGAATGGAATGATAACTTGAGATGCTGCGTACTGATCAGAGCCTCCAAAGATGTCTGCTCCCTTCACGTTTAAAAACTTTTCATACCCGCTGAATTTTTCAACATTTCTTCACATTAAAGCTTTGCTCAGAGCATCACGCTGCCACCGCCATGTTTAACTACCGTATATTATGAGAATGAGTGTTCAGCAGATTTTTTTGATTTCATACACACAAGATGTTAAATGTTATGTTTCTCTTCTATTCTATGAAATGAAAAAAACTAGTAACTCTTTTATGAATAAAAAAAAAAAAAAAGAAAAAAAAATGTTTTTAATGCAACCTGAGAAGATGGGGAAAAAATTGGGCACCATGATTAAAAAAAGCTGAAATTTTTAAATGATGTGTTTTTTTTTTTTTAAATGCCAAATTTAAATGACGGCAAAAATGATTAAATTTATAATAGTAAAAACAAAACGGATTCCCGACATCCCAACAAATTAGGAAGGGCTTTATGTTTAGTCCACAGCAAGGTTTTTCAACTGGAAAATAATATAAACAAGATTGAATGACGGAGAGAAAAATGAAACACAAAAATCTCCATAAAAGCTTTGCCTCTCTAACACTGAAAGCAGCCATGGCTTTGTGATGCATCTAAATGAACCGTAAGACATTTGGAGCAAGTACTTTTGAACAACTCAGATGTCTGGTAAAACCCTCAAACCAGTTATTAAAAAAGGCTTTCCAGCTGTCCTGCACGGTGGTGGAGGCGGATGATATGGGCTTATTGTGTAACCAAAGAAAATATACTTCTTTGCACCAATTTAGTCTACCGTTAACGCCTCTCTTAAAAAAAAAAAAAAAAAGTTTTGAATAGGGCATTAAATGTGAGGCCAGACAGACAAACAGATGAGAGTAAATGAATCTGATTGACAGGGAGACAAATCCACAAGAATGGCTTCAAAAACTGGCCTGACTTGACCGAGAAGGGTGTTAAGCAAGCTTTGGATCAATGAATCGCACACAAATTCACTTAGTTGAAGCAATGTTGTAAAGAGGAAGGGATGGTTTTATCCATGGTGACACCATCCCACACAAAACTTCAAAGACTGCCTCTACCGTGGAGTGTTTTAAGCCTCGTCTAAAGACCCACTTTTACTCTTTGGCTTTTAACAAGGTGTAGTTTGTGTGGTCCTTTGTGTCCTTTTTAGTTTATTTATTGTTGTATTGTGTTTATGTATTGTTGTGTTATTGTTTATTATTTGTTATGCACAGAACATTGGAGACTTTTTCTGCTGTTAAATGTGCTATATAAATAAAGTGGATTGGATTGAAAACAGCTGTAGCAAATAGCAAATCTTCAGAAAGACAAATTAAATACTTAGCCTTTCCCATTAGTTAAAAATATGTTTTTTTTTATTGCTTGTGTGTAGCTCACAGGTTTGATCCTTATATTGCCATTAAAATATATGTTGATAAGTTCAAGTCTGATATGCAAGAAAGGATGTTAAAACGCATCTAAAGGAACTTACTGTTGCAGCACAGGAGTGGAACATCTTCCGGACCCCTTTGCACATCTCAAACAGCAGCTGACCTGTGCCCTCCACCTTGTCTGGGTGCTGCTCCAGGTCTGAGAAAATGTGATTAAACAAAGCATCCAGATCTGGAACCTGCCAGATGGAACTAAACTTTAGTTTATTCACAACAACAACATAAAAACGATTTACTTAATGAGAAATACTGAATTCCAGAGAGGAGGGACATTTATTTGACTGACTCACCTTTCTCATTAAAAAAGAGAAACTCTCAGCTGCAAAGTTACGGATGTGCTCTTTCTTGTGTGCCAATAATGTGCTGTACAAACTGTAGATAGAAGGTATTGCTTTAAAGCAGCAGCTCAACTGCAGGCAGTTTCACAAAACACACTTTAAAAAGTAAGCTACTATCCAGACTTGCTTTGACTCATTTTCCCTAGACCTTTACAAACACTGGTGAATTATCAGACAGGAAAGTCTGGAGTTTGACCCAGAGCTTCCGCCTCACCTGTAGATGTTGGTCATATCCTTCACCATGAGCCTCCACAGATACTTATAAAGGTAAGAGAGGCAGGTGAAAGCCCACTCAAGCACCTCTGTGTCCTTCGTGTCCAGCAGGGACGTGACAAGGAGGAAAAAGTCAGGGAAGTGGGGATAAAAGTCTGTCTGCAGGTCTCTAGCCAGCTGCACCACCAGACTGGAGGGAAGGAATAAAAACAGAATTAAATTAAACTGTTAAAGCACAGATTAAAGGACATCTACAAAGACTTACTCCAGCAGGGGCTGATAGGCCAAACTGTTTTTGACTGCCAGATGGGTTTTGAGGCTTTCCACGATGGACTTCTGATGGAAAACCAGCATGTTGAAGGACTGGCTCTTGTTGGCCACCTCTTTCAAAAACGTAGCTAAGAAGACAGGGGAGAGACAAACTTTAATTCCTCTTGATCCCTTAAGCCAGGCGTACACTGTGCACTTGTTTTGGCCCTTTCGGGGCGACTTTCCAGTCGTGCGAGAAATTTCCGATCGGGCCGACGTTCAGCCTTATAGTGCATCATGTAGTGTACAGGGGGTAATGAGAGGCGATCAGCCTCCTAATCATGAATATTGAGTTGGGTAGACTGCTGTGGGCAAATCGCTCAGTGGGAATATGCAAACAAGGACTCTTCTTCTTCCTCTCAGATGAAAACACAGAAGCCTGGTGGGGATGCAATGAGTGAAAAGGAGTTCTTTCTGTAAAATTGACAGAGCGTAGTAGCCATGTTTACTTAGCAATGTCTTTGTCCAAATACGACGTCACCTTTTCTTTTTAGGGCTTTCAGCATAAAATTGCACTAATTGCCAAGGCAGCGTGTTTCACTCTAGTGAGCTTAATATTCCCCTTCTACTTGTTAAGGCTTCAGGATAAACGAGTCAGAGCAGCTCCATCTAACTGCGGAGCTGAATACAACATGGTTTTTAGACGTACAGTGTGAGCAGGTCGATCACATCAGAGCTGCAGCTGCGTGCAACGATTGAAAAAAAATCGTAGTGTTTGTACGGCTTTAATAGAGAAACCTCATAATGCATTGGAAAAAATGAAAGGATGCTGCTACCACTGTGTTTCACTGAGGGGGTGATTAGTTTAGGTTGATTATGCATATTTGTTTTCCTGATTTGCACATGAAAATCATATTCCTCTTCTCAGTCTGGGTTGGTCGACAACAAGAAATCAAATCTTATAAATAAAATAAAACCTCCTCTTCCCTTCTTCGGCACAGAGTGTGCCTTTAGGAACGTATTTATGATAATACTCACTGAAATGTTCTGTTAAGTTGAGGTCTCTCCATTTTGTCAGCCCCTCTGAAAAGTATGTGTCTACCTCCTGTGATGAGAACAAAAACAATCCTCAGTCAAACAGTGGAGCTCACAGCTAGATAGAGGGGAACTGATGAGTGCGAACCTCAGCATAAGATCCAGTCCTGTCGATTCGATGGATGACATCAATGTTGACATTGGCGAGTCTTTCAGCAAATGTGAGAAACTGCAAAACAAAGAAGGGTGTAAAACAGCCATAATGACCCAAAGTTAACATGCTATAATATACTAATATAATTATTTGATTCAAATAACATCATAAAAATAGCCACTTTTATTCAATTTAATACACCACATCTGTAGATTTAAATCAGATCAACAGTAATGATGTGTTAGCATCATGCTACATTCAGTTTGCAGTCTCTCACCCTGTGGGTATTCTCAGATTTGTGATTGGAAGACTTGGATTTGATCTTCATTTTGTTCTCTCGGAGGTTGCTAACAGACGAAATGTATACCGAAATGCGATAGAAGATGGAAACGTGTCATAAAGTCCTCAGTTTCTCTGTTTTTGCTGCAGGAAATTCTACAAGTGTTTACACACACGCCGACACAAGGGCGCAGCCATGCTGGACAATGCATTGTGGGTAAGAAAAAAGAAGCTAAACCTCGTGGCGGAAGCCGAGGAGGTAAAATCGCGAGAGTAAGCTCAGATCACTTCCGGCTTCGCTTATTCTTTCCAACGTTTCTCTTCTTTTATTTTATAGCTTAAGACACTTACTTAAAAGCTTAGTTTATCAAGAACTTAGAGTTTTTATTTGTAATCTATTATGAATAATCTATATCAAGTGTATTTTTATATCAAATTACGTGTTTTTTTTGTTTATTTTTAGGAAAACAAGTACATGCTCGCTCCGAGCTCTTCAAAAGTGGGTCCGCGACCCCTAGGGGTTCCATGGGGGTACTGCATGGGGTTCGCAAAAGTTTTGGTTGATTAGACTTGAATCAGTGCAATTTTCTTCCACTAATTGAAATGTCTTTAAATACACATTAACATGAATTCAACACACTGTAGTAAACAGATTAATGGAGGCAGAAGTTGTCTTTCAGCCATCAATGCACACATTCAGCGTCACACAGGAGCTTTTTCAAGCTGGGCACCGTTTCATTCACAACACCTGTCTCATCATGAGGAATCAGAATCAGAAATGCTTTAATAATCCCAGGGAGAAATTACTTTAGTTACATTACTCCAAATGTAATAGAGTGAATATGGGACAAGTTTGATATAACACCATTTTACACAATATAATTAGGGGTCCCCGCTCCATCTGTTTGGGGGTCCTTGGACTGGAAAACATTGAAGACCCCTGTGCTAGCTTGTAGTTGTGAAAAAAAGAAAAAGAAAATCTGGAGTATGATCTATGAGATTATCATTAGGCTATTTATATTCATATTAGCACCCTTAAAAAGCAATTTTGCCAACAGTAAGTGGTTTACACCAAAAATAATTAATCAATTTCCTCCCTTACAACACATTTCTGTTATAAACCCAGTAAAATCTGAGCTTCTGCTGCCAATTCTTAAATTGTTTTGCAAACCTGTTGTTGGCTGGTCCCATAAAATATATATGTCATCACTCCATCATCACTGCTAGACACATATAGCCAGTTTCCCCCCTTTAAAAGTCAGCTCTCTCACCATGATGTTTATTGTGTCCCAATAAAAATAATTTTATTTTGGATAAATTAGAATAACATTTGGATACTCATGGCCTGACATTTCCCTTCAGATATTTTAGGCTTCCTCAAATAAAGCAAGTCTCCAAAGCACTAAGAGGAAACAACCTGCAGATCATTATTCTACCACCTCTATGTTCAAGTATAATTTTTCTAATGTGACCGTCCAAAATGTTTACTCTTAACATAACAACTGAGAGGGAAAAAAGAGATTGTTTTTCTGGCAAATATGAATGATACCTTTCTATTTTTCATGGTCATGGTGATTTTTTGCATCATAACTCTTTTGCTGAGTCTCTTTGTTAGTGTTAAATCATGAACATTGACCTCAGCAAAGCTAAATAAGACCAGAGGTGCTTTATATGTTGTTCTGGGTTCATTTGTGAGCCCTCTGTTGAATCATCGACGTGGTGGAGTTATCTTGGAGGAAGAGGACTTATCTTCACCTCTGTTTCCTTCATTTGTGGATGATGACTCTTACTGCGGTTTGCTTGAGTCACAAAGTGTTAGAAACTGATTTGCCAAAGCATTTCCAAAACTGATAGATTGAAAATGGCAAACAATGACAAGGAAATGATATCTTACAGTTTTATAGCATATTTTATTTTGTCAGACAGGTTGCTAAAGTAAAATAGTGTCTGATAACAGCTAACATGAGGGACAAGTACTTTTTGCTTGGGCTTTGTAATTTTGGATAACTAAGTCTGTAAGGTTATTAAAAATTCATTTGGAGGCAGTGTTTTTTTTTAATTACAGTGTTTTATTTAGATGTTAAAATAGTTTACATGTTAAAAAGTAGAGAATGTTGAGAAAAAATCTCTGCAAGAAACTCCAAGAACATTGCACCACCCCAATTAAAATAACACTTTCCAACCAAAGATCTTGTATTTGTAAAAAACTTCTTTATTGTCGTCTATATTATGTTTATTTTCTTTTTTCACAGGTGTAAAAAAAACACTTGTTTTTCTCTTGAAATCAGAAAGCATTAAAAAGAATTTTCTTCTCAGTAGCATCTCTAGGTTTGGCAGCAGAATGGCAAAATTTAAAGGTACCGGTAGACTTATTTAGTAAATTATTAACAGAGAGAGTTGCAGAAAAGGAATCCAGGTCTTAAATTGAATTGGGACAAGTGTGGCTAAAGCATTTACTCTTTTTAATCTTTAATTTTTTTATCCATGTCCTGGGTCCAGCAAGAGGAAGTTATGCTGTCCACTAAGTCTGATTGATCATGCTCAGTGAAACATGTCCTCCTTCAAATTTTAGGAAAGGAAACATCCTGTCACTCCTTGAATCCCTCCACTTGTTGCATTCTTCTGTTTTTAATTTCACATCTAGCGTATTGCAGTAAAAGGCTGATACTTTCTTAGATTAAAACAAAAAAAGAATGCCTTTCAAAGGCATTCACACCTCTTAAACTTTGTGTTTTTTGTAACAAAAAAGCATGGAATGCATTTTGTATTTTGCATTGTCGTTTTTTTTTTAGTATGCTAATGAGAGATGCATACCCTCAGCATGATTCAGCCGCTATCGTGTTTCTTTTTTTTATTATTATTATTATTATTATTTTTTTTTTTTTTTTTTTTTTTAATTTATTTTTTTTCATGAAACATGATAGCCGCTATCATGTTTCATGGTGGGGAATGGTTTCTTGGAGATGATGTGCCGTGCTTTTGTGAACAGGGAAAAAAAAAAAAAAATGAAAAATATAAATGCTTTTATTAAGAACTGTTTTTTTTTACCAAGTAGAACACTTTTTTTTTTTTAACGGTTCAGTTACTCACGAGCTATATGAAGTAATATTTGCACTTACATTCTTGTATATTAATAGTTTCTTGTAAACCTGGGTTTTTCCTCTAATGGATTCTGAATATCACATAAAAATCACACAAAAGTTTTGCACATTCTACAACATTGTTGTCCTGCCGTGAGTGTATCAGTAGAAATCAAAGTTTACTCAAGCACCTTTTTCATCTAAATCCTGGAGGTGGGTTCCTTATCAGCCGCCGCTGGGTACACTGCGGTCTGTTACATTGGATAAGACATTACAAAGAAGGAATTTCTTACACAATGTTAGAAGAAAATTGCTGAAAAAGCACAATTGCTTTATATCCATAGCCAGGTTCTTGGTCAAACTAACTACAAAAATACTACAAGATCCAGGTCTAAAGGTTTAGATAATTATTTTACCTTTGTTTTTATAATGACATTTAATGTCACAGATATTTCTTGTCCTGAAGGTAACACATGAACTCTTTTTCACTCCCCCTCACACACATAAACACATACACCCACTAACATAAAAGGTTTCGGTCTGTGGTCCTGCCCTCAGCTCAGTGTTGAGTGAGCAGGTGATGTGCCAGGACTTCCATTTATTCACAGAAGGCTGCCTGTTTCTAACAATTAAACACATGGGAGAGTCTAGGTTGCTTTCCAGACAGAATATTTAAAAAAGAGAAAAGGCTTCTTCAACCAGAAATGTCAGGAAACTCCGTGGTCGGTTCCTTTGCTGTAGCAGATTATGTGGTTTTTGCTCTCATGCTGCTGGTTTCTGCTGCTGTTGGGGTCTACTACGCCTGGACCGACAGGAGCCAGAGAAGCTCGGGGGACTTCCTGACAGGGGGTCGCAGGCTGACCGCCCTGCCTGTCGCTATGTCCCTGACTGCCAGCTTCATGTCAGCCATCACTGTCTTGGCAAACCCAGCTGAGGTAAGAAAGACGGATGAATGGAATCATCTGCATCCTCTGTGCAACTTTAACAGTAGATCAAAAATCCTGTGCAGGTTTATCGCTACGGGGCCAGCATCGGATTTTATGCTGTCTCTTATGTATTCACAATGCTGATCACCTCTGAAGTCTTTCTCCCAGTTTTCTACAAGCTGGGCATCACAAGCACCTATGAGGTCAGTCTGGTTTCGCAAATTGATGCAGTTAGTCCATGTGTCAAGTGGGTTAATTTTCTAAGCCAAGTAAACTACTCAGGTCTTCAGCAGGCTTTTCCCCTATAAGAAGTCTGTAGGTTTTTTATTTTATTGTATTAGAACACAATCTCATTTTCATATCTACGCACCAACTTCTAGGTAAACTTAAACCAAAACTTCCAATGTATTCGTTCATACTCTCCCATCGTCTTGACAGCCCAAATAGGGCATCAACTCAAGAACATTTTACTCTTATATTTCAAAATCAAAGCTTAGATCAGCTGGATATTTTATTTCCAAATAGGTAAGGCAAGGCAAGGCTATTTGTATTCAGTACATGGACAATTCAAAGTGTTTTACATGAATTATATAATAATATAGACGAAAAATAAAAGCAGAATAAAAGCAAAAACATTTGTAAAACAAATAAAGCAATTAGACCACAGAAAAGCAGAATAAAAGCAATAAAAAACAAACAAAATACATGATTATAGAGCTTAGTTAATGAAATACCACAACATTCAGACAACATCCAGCCGACATGACCAAATCTGCCTTTACCAAACATGACTTGCAAGGCAAGACAAGGTAAGTTTACTATATTGCATAGTTCAGTAAAGACAACTCAAAGTGCTTCACATGAAAACCATGAAATAGAAGAAAGATAAAAGTAAGTAAAGATAAAAGCATGATATAAGCAGGTAGTAAAAAGAATAAAACAGTCAGACCACAGAGTTAAATGTAATCTAGGGATTATCTGTGCCAGGCCTGGAAAGGTAAATGTGAGGGCCATGTAGTCAAATAATTCTTTCCTTTTGGGTCTGTTTCTATCAAGTATCTGGAGCTGCGTTTCAGCAGAGCGACGCGTCTGCTAGGAACCATGCTCTTCATTGTTCAGACAGTGAGTATCGGGCCAGTAAGCACATAATTACAGCTCATTCTGTGGGTAAGAGCACAAATCTGACTCCTGCTGGGGAATTTGTCCTTTTTTGTTACAGATCCTCTATACTGGGATTGTCATCTATGCGCCGGCTCTTGCTTTAAACCAAGGTATGTGGTCAGATTTATGAGTCATTATCCCTCAAAGAACACTTAACCCTTCTCGGCTTTGTCCAGACAAACTCAATGCTTCCCTCTCCCTCCACTGCAGTGACTGGTATGGATCTGTGGGGTGCTGTCATTTCAACTGGAGTGGTCTGTACATTTTACTGTACGATGGTGCGTAACGAAATATCCAAATCGATATGAAACAAAAGGCTACAAAGTCGCAGCACAGCTAAGAACCAAATCTATTTGTGCTTTTTACTTTGAAGGGGGGTCTAAAAGCAGTTGTGTGGACTGATGTCATTCAGGTAGGATTATTTTATAAGTATGTGGTTGCAATTCAATTAAACTCAGAAAAGTTGCAAGAACAAAAATTATGCAGCTTTGGGGTTTTTTTTTCTCCCTCTAGCTCGGTGTGATGCTTGCAGGCTTCCTCGCCGTCATCATCCGCTGTGTAGTCATACAAGGTGGAGTCCTCCCCATCATCTCTGACTCACAGCATGGAGGAAGACTGAATCTCACAGAGTGAGTGTCAGAAAATATCAAATTATGTTACTTTTCTGTGAGCTGGGAGATTAATTGCTCAGCAGGTAAAGGTGATGGGCTGTGCATTGTAATAACTTATGTATTACAGTATGGATAAATACAACTGGATAAATACAACTCTTTTTGAGTATTTGACCTGATATAATGGCTAAATTTCTCCACTGTGAGATCAATAAATTCAATAAAACTTATGGTGTAATAAACTTAAAAAAGCCAAACTCTTTTGCTGGGTCTTATCTTTATCAAATATTTAATGGGGACCTCTAAAAATGTGTATCTAGGTCATATTAAAATGAGTCTAAGTACTAAAAATGCCTTAAATAAGCCTCTTCTTTGTGTTTGTACAGTACAATGTGAGGTTTGCTGATGTTATGGGAATAAAACCCAAAGTTTAAAGATATCAGCTAACCAGGTTTGTGGTTGATATTTTCTGGTTTTACACAAGGATCATCCACCAACCTGGCAATTACCCCATTGATGACACATTTTTTGTGGTCTTCTCTTTAGCTTAGCGGCTTATCGGGATCATCGGCAGTAGAAACCCAAGATTATGTCTCAGATAGCCTAAACACCCATCCACACGTTGAGTTATTCAGCCGTGACCCTTAAACCGCTCTAAAACCAGGAAGGTTGATGGTATTGAACTCACAGACCCTCAAACAATGAAATTAAAGGCTTACTGGTAGGTCCAAGTCCATGGTTTACAAGGAGGTCTTCTTTAAAATGGTTTACAGCATGTCTTTCCAGAGCAAATGTTTTGCTCGTTTGTAGTGCTTTGAAGATGTTTAGGAGGTAATCATTAAGGCAAATTTGTTAATTTTTTTTTTAATGAGTTGAATTAGACCCCTATACATTTAGGGAAATTGAATATATGTAATTATTAAACTTTGAAACTCTTAACAACATACTATTGTATCCTTTAATAGAGTATTCAAATAAACAAGAGTATCATCTGAAAAAATACACACCCAGTTTTACAACTGGTGGCCAAAGAGCAGAACGGATAATACTGAAGACCACAAATAAGCTTTAAAAAGGAACATCATTTACTTTCCAGAATAATGTTCTCATCAACCTTGGCAGATAGATTTTAGGAATATCCAAGCTAATCTGTTCCCCCTTTTATCAGCTTCGATCCAAACCCACTAAGGAGACACACATTTTGGACTCTTTCTATCGGAGGGACATTCATTTGGCTCAGTGTCTATGGAATCAACCAAGCCCAGGTTCAAAGATACATCTCCTGCAAGACCATGACTCATGCCAGACTGTAAGTCCTATTCTCCGAATACATGGGTTCACTGTAGCAGGTTGTTAGAGCTTTTCATGTGATCCCTTTTCTTCATTCTAGCTCCTTGTACATCAACTTGTTGGGTCTTTGGTCCATTTCGCTGAGCTCAGTGTTTGCAGGATTGTGTCTTTTCTCAGTCTATAAAAGTTGTGACCCCTGGACCACTGGACTTATTTCGGCTCCTGACCAGGTAAACATCCATAAATGCACCAATTTCTTTGTGTACATATGTGAGGTGTCAGACAACACTAAAGGTTTGGTATTAAACCAAGTTTTCCTTCTTTCCTAGCTGATGCCGTATTTGGTGATGGACATCTTAGGAGACTATCCTGGCCTTCCAGGACTGTTTGTTGCAGCGGCTTATAGTGGATCTCTGAGGTTAATAGCTGGTATTACTGCCTCCTTTTTAAGAGTTTGTCCTGAAAACTTTTTTTTGGGATTGTTTCTACCCTCAGCACAGTGTCTTCTAGCGTCAATGCCCTTGCAGCAGTAACAGTGGAGGACATTGTCAGACCGTGCGGCAACTTTTCGGAAAAGCAGTTATCTTGGATCTCAAAAGGAATGAGTGAGTAGAATTACTAACTAGCTTAAAACTTTTGCTCTTTTGTCAGAAATGTTTCTTGCACACATCCTAATGCTCTCCCGTTTCCACTTGCAGGTCTTTTTTATGGGGTTTTATGCATTGGGATGGCTGGGTTGGCCTCACTTATGGGAGGAATCTTGCAGGTGTGAATCTCCTTAAGCAGCTTACTTTGTTGTAACTATGTCAACAAATATGTCCGTAAATGTTGCCTGTTTTTTGTTAAGAATTCAGTCAGGCAAACATGCTGTTCTCTAAACAGGCAACCATCAGTATTTTTGGGATAATTGGAGGTCCTTTACTTGGCTTGTTCACACTAGGAATCCTATGTCCATTTGCCAACTCTAAAGTAAGTCTATCGAGGCTGTTTTGAGTTCTAGTAACTCGTTGGTCGAAAGCATTTTCTTAAACGGCGTCTTATATGAATTCTCACTTTCTTGTGGTTTCTCTACCCTGTTTTAACCCTCTCATTTTAAAAAGGCTATCCCACTCTTCTGTCTTTCAGGGAGCTTTATCAGGCCTTGTCTCAGGGCTGGCGTTGTCTCTGTGGATTGGCATTGGTGCTCAGATATATCCTCCAGCACCTGAAATGAGCCGACCTCTACCATTGTCCACCGATGGCTGCAACTTCACCGTTGCTCCTGGCTTAAATTGGACTTCCAGTACTCTGCCTTTCCAGAACGCCACAGCAGTGGTTTCAGTCCACAACAGTGTCAAGTAGGTGTTTCAAAGTGTTGATGTGTCCAACTTGCAATATTGGTCCAACTTTATCTCTTAAACTTGTGCAAAATGTTCTCCTATCCCCAGGCCTTTGCTAGCTGACCTCTACTCTCTGTCCTACCTTTACTTCAGTCCACTGGGAACTATAGTAGCTATTGGTGTAGGACTGGTGGTCAGCATCTTGACAGGCAAATATATTAATCCATTAAAATAAGACCAACATTTAGTGCTCAGTAAGCTTTTTTGATTCTCAATTTTTCTCCGTTCATGTTATTCAAGGAGGAAGAAAGCTCAAAGTGGAGCCAAGGCTAATATTAAAAAAGGAAGACACAACCTTTTATTATTTTATTAAGATGTTTAAAGGCAGAGTGAGTACTGCTGCACTGATGAAATCTACTCAAACTCTTATGAGAACCTTAACTTCTGTGTTCTGTCCTGTTTAGATCAAGAGTCGAAGTGGACATCTGGACCTGAAGAAGGACCGAGAGATGACATTTGGCAATTCTAATCCTGCTTTCAGCGATTTTGAGATGGACCTCACAAGAAACAGTGCTTCTTGATAAAATAATTTTTCTCTGGTCTTTTACAAAGGAATACCAATAAGTACAAGAAACAAAGATGTGGATTGTTTATTTGCAGGAATAAAAAAGATTAACTGTAATTTAATGTGAAGAGAAATTAAACAAATTAATCAATAAGACTGAGAAACTGTTTTTATATCGGTTGAAACCTTAGTTTGTGTGGTTCTGCTGTATAATTGGGAGGGCTTGGACCTACTGTTTGTGCAAAATATTCATCATTTAAGCTTCTTTTTTTGCAAACTTTGAAAAGTCTTGCATTGCTGATAGTTATATACAATGTGTTGTGTTCTTTTTGTGAAACTGCCCTTTTTTCTACATACTAAGTTGATGTACCTTTCAGGAATGCTTAGAAAACTACAAAAACATGCAGTCGGACAGCTTGTTTCATTCTAATACAGGTCAGAGAAGGTTCTGTATCAAGGGAAGAGATTAGAAGATTGCCAGAATGCAGCATTTTTTTTTTTCAAATTTCAATCTACAAATGAGGCTAGTTTACACACTACTGTATGTAAGGCACTATTATGTTTAAGTGTGATCTAATAATAGTTTTATTCCATTATTTAAATCTCGACATTTTCAAAGTCTTCAGGTGAGGCAAGGCAATTTTATTTGTATAGCCCAATTCAGTACATGGACAATTCCACGTGCTTTAGAAGAATTCGATAATAAAATAAAATAAAAATAAAAGGCGGAATAAAAGCAAGTAAAAGAAAAAAGCATATATAAAATAAAATAAAACAGTTGGATCACAACCAGGGGCGGATTTACTATTAGGCAAAACTAGGCAGTTGCGAAATTCCTAGGGACCCCATAAAATGTCCTTTTACATGTATGGTTAATACAGCTATTACTTATTTGTGCACATGAATAATGTTTTTGATAAAAGTCCTATCATTAAAATGCCATCAGAATGCTTATAATATTAAGTGTGTCTCAGGGGCCCCCCTTCAGTGTCCCCCACATTGGATCAGTCCATTTGCTGTGCATGTGCAGTAAGGTCCAAACATACTTAGCAATATTGTCACTATATTTGGGGACTTTACAGACCCCCTCTAGCGCTTTATTTTGAAAAAGAGCTTAGCGCCAACTCTAGCGACATTTTTCTGTTGCTGGAGACTTTGGCGACAACATACCGTATAAAAGCACCGAACTCTGCTCTGCAGAGCAAGTGGATTCATAATCCCGCCTCCGACTCTCCTCTATCTTGTCTGCTGTCATGATTCCTGCAGCTATAATTTCATTTAAATGAAAAATGGAGAATAGATAAGCAGATCATGGCTAGTCTACAGTGAAAAGAAGGACTGGGTTATTTACTTTTGCTGTCGCCTTTTTGGAAACACAGGAAGGAGCAATCAGCTAAGTTAGAATGGTCTTAGTGATTG
This sequence comes from Cyprinodon variegatus, assembly GCF_000732505.1. Taxonomy (NCBI): domain Eukaryota; kingdom Metazoa; phylum Chordata; class Actinopteri; order Cyprinodontiformes; family Cyprinodontidae; genus Cyprinodon; species Cyprinodon variegatus. The sequence continues at coordinate 1,030,858 of NW_015150481.1, forward strand.
GTAAATCTTTGATTCCTTTTGAGACAGCAATATGAAAAAGAAAAAGGGACAAAAGAAAACAGAGAGAGGAACAAAGCAAGAAAAGGGATAAGAAGAGAGGGACAAAAGGTATAACAAATAATGTATGTCTACTCTATTAAAATTTGTGTATCTGTATAATGGGTCTGTTTTATGTGTTGTCTTCTCAATTCAAAGGGCCCCATGCCTGTCTTTGCCTAGGGCCCCACATTTCCTAAATATGCCCCTGCTGCCACTCTGGGTCCCTGAGAAAAGATCCTTAACCCCACGCTGCTCTCCGGGCGCTGCACAATGGCAGCCCACTGCTCCCCAAAGGGGATGGGTTAAATGCAGAGTGAATGTCATTGCTCTGTACTTGTGACAGTGTAATGGCAATAAAAGCTGGAAAAAAGTCTGAGGTCTATAAATCATGTAATATAACATATTATACAAATCCATCACAACAAAAATAGAGCGTTAATAGAGTATAATAATACTGTAGTCAGATACAAAGAATATTACACGCACACAGAAATACACACTAACTGATGATGTGCCAAAAGTGCTAAATCGATGATGTACATGTATTATACATGTATTGTATTGCATTGTTATGATAATTACATTACAGTCATATTTATGGTGGGACTTTGTGTGGGTGGGGATTTCCAAGATGGTGACTTAATTTTTTTTTCCCGGTCTTTCAACAATCCAGTTAATAGAGATCAGTAGGTTTCACATGGCCAATAAAATGATTTTTGTAGATAATGAGGTGAATAATTTGCGCCATCTGGTGGATGAAAACCCCCCTGCAAAAACCATAAAGAATATAGGATGCAAATATAGTCAAGGCTTGGCTTTTGACATAAATGAAATAAGAAAATACAAGCTTCTTCTAAACAAATAGACTTTAAATGACTCATTAGTCATTTATATTGGTTGAGTTGGCATTAAGATGTTGCACATTCTTTGATTTAAGTGGAAAAACTTGATTTTTGATCATATCCAAAAGGCCAGCAGGGTGACTGAACATTTATGAGCTAATGGAGGGATGACTCACAGTCAAACATAAAATTTTTTATTTCAACTACATCATGTAGTCACTGAAAATGTCAGTAAATAAGTTTAGCTAGCATTATTAAATTTGCAGTGAAACTTTTCAACATTTTCAATTCATATTGTTCTTTTTATGTATTAAAATGTATAATTATGTAACCAAAATTATGTAATATTACGTAACCAAGAACCTAATATGTTTCTTTTTAATTTGTATGATAGTCCAACACAAGGTATCTGATATCCGAGAGGTGGGAGAAAAAAAGTTCTGAAAGCCCACAAAAAACGACTATCAAAACATAGTGGTGGCAGCATTATGCTTTGGGGATGCTTTTATTTGGCATTTAGAGGGAAGTAATCCTGTCAAAAAACCTATAACTGTAAACAATACTTTTCAAAATCAGCAGGATGACTCTAACCTGTTTAAATCTATAAAGGTGTTCATTTATATGAAAGTATACTGGTTTGCTAGAATCACTGAATTCAATTCCAGGTCCAAATCTGAATAAGAGCCTGCAAAAAAAAAAAAAAAAAAAAAAAATATTTCTGCCACAATTTTCACATTCTCTTTGCAGATAAATTACATCACTTATGTCACAATAAGGCCCTACTTTATGTATCTGTCTTTTAAAATCCCCAAAGATTTCATTAAAGTTTGTGTCTGAGATTAGAGATCTTCCAGAACCTCCCACTGTAGAAGATCCACGTCAACCTTTGTTTTCAGACATGGGAACCTCGGGCAGAAGTCTTCTCTTCCACTTCTAGAGGAGGCAGTCATTGACAATACATTCATCATCCAAGCAAGAGATAAATAATGAATCCTTTCTATGAGAGGACTTTAATGAGCTGCATCTTCTGGAAGCAAATTCTTATGGATCAAAATTATTTTGTTCAAAGCCATGCCTCACAAAAAAAAGCTTTGCAATCCAACTTTCAGCTGTGGTTAGTATCATTTCTTCTGAATTAATCTTTTTTCCCCCCCTAACTTCTAGAATTGTTAACCTTTTTCATGGTTCCTTGACATTTTTCATTTCCTAGTCTTGGTTGTATATATGCAAATAGAATACAGATTAAATATTTGCTAATGTTCCGGAAACAATCACATTATCAGTATCATATTATACATAGTTAGGATGTTTAATAATTTAATGGTGCAATGGACTGCTGTGGTCCTTTCTGCTCAGATAAAGGGCAGCAGTTATACCTCACTCTACTTCCATAGTTCTGAACGCTCTCTATTGGGCAGAGGTCAAATCTTTCAGCTGAGTAAAGAAGCCTTACTTCTCCTTATCGCTCTCCAGAGGTAGGTGATGGGCTTTCCAGTAATGTGGTTGGTGTTCACTGTCCAAAACAGAACTGTTTGTGTTAAAGCTTTGTTTTTTCTTCTGGTCATCCATGCACTTTTTAAATGAAGTGGTCTAGAATGCTGGCAAGATCAAGTCCCAGTTTGGTAAAACCTATTCTTTAAAAAAAAAAACTATATTATACATATATATATATATGCACATATATACAGTGAGGAAAATAAATAGTTCAACACCCTGCTATTTTGCAAGTTCTCACACTTAGAAATCATGGTGGATCTGAAATTGATCGGAATCGTCATCGTAGGTGCCTTTATACTAAAAGTTAAGATTCATAAGAATGGATATTTGTATGTTGAAAAAAATATATAAAGCCAATAGGATGTTGGGTGAATATATCAGAGCCATTGTGATCTTTAATGTGTCAGTTTTACCAGACACATATGAAATATTTACATTTAAAACAACTATTTGATTTCTCCCCCTTTGCTGGTAAATTAGTCAAATTACCAGTTTATAAATCTTAAACCACTCCCCCTTCTGAAGCAAATATATTTGTCAGTTTAACAATATCAAAACTCTGTCATTTTAATTTGAACATTAAAATTGACCCCCCCCCCCAAAGGAAGTACTCCATGTCCACCTCTTCTAGGACCCCAGCAACCACTCTCTTTGCACTCTTTGCTACTTTCTAATGATGAATGGGGAACTTAATCATAGGGGTATGTAATCTTTTGAGTTTTTTTTTTTTATGTTGCTGCAACATGCACACTAGTATACCAGCCTTTTGCATGCCATTTATAACCAGCAACATTTCTAGTTCATTGTACTAACTTCTGCTTTTGCAGACCATTCATCTGCTCGTAATGTCTCAAAAAGTTTGACATTTAAAAAAAATATTCGTTTTTAAACAGGGAAGCATATTAAAATCAGAAGTTACGAAAAGCTGGTTCTGTGTTGAAAAGAAGAAGCTTTATTGGTCAACAGTGCCTTGTGAACTCCTTCATGGATTTTTTTCACATGAGAACTCATGTTATCTTTCTAACTGGGATCGTATGTGATAGACCAGGACATAATAGTGCTTTATAGTTCAGCAGGGTCTGAACATCTTGTAATGCACAGTGCCACCAAATAGCTGGAAAAAAAAAACATTGTACATTGTGCTTCTCTTTTAGAGCGAGGAAGTTGGTCAGGATTAATGCGAAGATTGAAGCTAAATGGTGAATAGTAATGGAAGGAAATCTATTGGAGGTTGGAGCAAAGCAGGAGATCCAATTCCCTTAACTTATTGTAAGCTGAATTAATGGAGCATTTATGCTTTCACAAATATGATACAATTGTTTAGCAGTAATCCTAAAACAGGGTGCTAAAATATATTTTGGGAGATTGAATTTAAAAGGAAACCAAACTTTACAGAATTTGGCTGTGCAAAAAAAAAAAAAAAGTTTAAAGGAAATGATGCCATATTCTTCCTCTTTACATTAATGCACTAGTTTATGTTGGCCTGTTTTAAAAAATCCAAATGAAGATACATTTCCCTGCAGCTTGTGAGACTTTCAAAAGGCATTTATCTTTTTTGAAAGGCAATACAGCTGAATGGCCAGAATATACACTGCTCAAATTATAGGGAACCATCCAAATAACACATCCTAGATTTGAAGGTATTATTCTCTTTGAATACTTTGTTCTGTATGAAGTTGAATTTGCTGATAAAAATCACACAAAAATCATCAATAGAAATCAAATGTACTAACCAACGGAGGCCTGGAATTGGAGTCACACAATATTTAAGTGGAAAAACACACCAGAGGCTGATTCAAATTTGTAATTTTCTTAAAACGGGTCAAAACGAGGTTCAGTAATGTGTGTGGCCTCCACATGCTTGTATAATCTATTAACTGTACAACACCTAGTCATTCTCCTGATGGGGCGGGGGATGGTCCCCTGAGAGATCTCCTCCCAAACCTGGACTAAAACAATCTGTGGTGAACCAAGATATGATGTCCCAGATCTGATTATTCGGATTCAGGTCTGGGGAACGGGCGAAGAATGGCTTCATGCCTTCATCTTGCAGGAACTGCTGACACACTCCAGCCAAATAAGGTCTGGTATTGTCTCGCATCAGGAGGGCCAACCGTACCAGCATATTGTCTCACAAGGGGCCTGAAGATTTCGTTTCCGTACCTAATGGCGGTCATGCTACCTCTGCCGAGCACATGAAGGGCTGTGCAAACCCTCCAAAGAAATGCCATCCCACACCATTACTGACCCACTGCCAAAGTGGTCATGCTAAAGGATGTTGCAGGCAGCAGATCACTCTCCACAGTGTCTCCTTACTCTTTTCACGTCTTCACATGTGCTCTGTGTGAACCTGCTTTCATGAGTGAAGAACACAGGGAGTCAGTGGCAAATTTGGCATGGAGGTGGTGGCCTAGTGGTTAGAGCACTGTGCTTATGCTCTGAGAAGTTTGCAAGTACCTGGTTTGATCCCCACAGCCTCCACTCTGGGTCCCTGAGCAAGACCCTTAACCCCCGATTGCTCCCCAAGTGCAGCCCACTGATCCCCAAGGGGATAAGTCAAGAGGCACAAGTGAATTTCTCTTTCGTGAGATCAATTAAATTCAATTATTAGCCAATCATGGTGGTCTCTGGCAAATGCAAAGCATCCAGCATGGTGTTGGGCTGTGAGCACAACCCCCATTAGTGGACAATGGGACCTCATACCGTCCTAATGGAGCCTGTTTCTAACCGTTTTCGCAGATACATGCACACATATATATGTGGCCTGCTGGAGGTCATTTTGCAGGGCTCCTGCAGTGCTCATCCTGTTCCTCTTTGCACAAAGGCAGAGGTAGCTGTCCTCCTGCTGGGTTATTTCCCTCCTACGGCCTGCGGCCTTTGGACACTACACTGACAGACACAGACGACCTTCTTGCCACAGCTTTAATGGTGTGCCATCCTAGATGAGCTGCACTGCCTGAGCCCCTTATTTTGGGTTGCAGAGTCCATCTCATGCTATCAGGAGTGTGAAAACACCAACATTCAAAAGTGACCAAAACATCTGCCCTCGAAATAATCTGTATTCCCATCCAACAGAACCACTTCTTTGAGAATGTCTTGCCAATAACCAATAATTCCTCCTCTTATCTATTCCATTTGCATAACATCATGTGAAAATATCAACCAGAGTTGCTTCCTAAAGTTTGATTTAACTGAAGTTATATTGGGTCGTTTATGTGTTCCCTTTATTTTTTCGAGCAGATTAGAATAAAATAAACCCACAATAACGAAAATGGTAGATCTTTAGGTTAACCATTTGCATTTTCATCTTGTAGACAAGGTGTACCGAGCATCATTACCTCCTTCCTTTTTCCATAAGACCCCAGGTTTAATTGTCAATCATGGTATTGAGCAAATGCATTAAAAATATATTGAATTGATATTGGGATGCATGAAAACCCACTTTGTTGCAGAATAGGCTACTTTATTTGTGCAAAGATCCATGCATCCTCTTTGAAACATACAAAAGAATAATAAATTGAAAACCGTGGAAACCACAGACAGAATTGGAGTTAAAAGCAAGAAACTTTGTGTTCAAACTGTTAAAAGCAAAAAAAAAAAAAAAAGGTTGGTATTCAAAGGAAAAAAGAATTTTCTTAAATTTGTAGTAATCACAATACCAGTTAAAATTTAAACTAGTGTTGTTTAGCTTAAAAGCAAAAAAGATCCATCTCTTCCCACTTGTAGCTAACAATCATAAATACATCTCAGAAACATTCAGAATAAACTTATTACCAGTTTTTGTAGACTTAAGCTCATATGAAAGATATAGCCAAGTCAACCAGGTAAGTTGAATAAAACCTATTAAATGCATTTGTAGTCTTAGTTTAAAACAAATGAAATGTGTTCAATAACTCTAGTTGGGCAGTCAGAGTGGAACACATCAGATTCCTGTGCCATCATTCCTTATATTAACATTATTAGTGCTTTGTCAGCTCTGTATGACAGAGGTCAGCTGCTTCCACCTGTACCGATATGTTTTCAGGTTTTTACGTTGATGCGGTCAGCCCAACCTGTCCTGTAACATGGAGACATGCAGAAACAGACTAATTTAGCAAACGTGATCCGATACATAAAATCATCTATAGGGTTAGCCATCCCTGCAAAGCCTGGCCTTTGCTGTTATTCCAAGTCTTCATTCAGGGGTATTCAGGCACCAGTAAACATCACATCAGCCTCTGCTCTGAAGTGGCTTACTGTCTTTTTGACCACAGCACTACAAAGAGTAGCTTTGTAGAAGGCAGATGGGCTTCAGAACTATCCGCCTCACAGTAGACCATCTAGACGGGTGGTTGTCCGTTATGCCGAAGCCCTGTGTAAGGCCACAGCAGCTGCTGGATGGTCATCCATGAGTCTCCTGTCCCCACAGGTGCTGCATCGACTGCTGGCTGCATCACCAGACTGGCCAGGAGTGCAAGGAGACCTGTTTATAAAAGAAAAGCTTTCAATTAACAATTAGTGATACAGGGTTACAACAAAACCCACCCAGGAGAAGGAAAAAATGCAGAGGGATCAAGCCTGAAAAAAAACATTTGTTTACCTGATTCTAATGTGAAATGTTTACCGGCTGGTATAAAGATGCCAGTTTTCAAAAGTTAAAAAACATTTTAAAGCTTAGGTAAGAAATCCTATTGCATCAACAGATGAGCTAAAGCGATAAACAGAAAACACTTACAGTTGTGTCAGTTTCAAAGAAAGCTGTGACTCCTTCAGATGGATTTATGCAGCTGTTCGACTAGAAAACATTGCCAACTTTGCAGGACTTTTAACAGTCATAGTAAAACTGGAGTTTTACAGATAAGGAGAACACAACCTTGCCCTAACCAGGTTCTTGAATGGTTTTACTAGGCCAGAAGAATGTACAGGAACAGCAAGTCTGTAATTAGATTTTCGTGTGCAGCTTCCTTTTATCCTAAGTGTGAAATTTTATTTTGTGTAAAAATTGGACCTCAATCATTTCAAAAAGATAAGTTTTAAGTGACAGTAGAAGCATACATTATTGAAAACCAGTCACCATGGAGACACGTGTCTGCATAGCAGCAGAACCTTCCCCTGGGTGTCCCAACACACTCCTGCCTGCATGAAGCCCTTACCTCTACAGCTTAATATTGAAAACTTATCTGTATAAAGAAATTAGTGGCCACCCTGATTCTGTTTATATCTGTTGTTTATTTTAATCTTTGGTATTGCTTAACGGTGCCAACTAGAGGTGGTTTTAGTGTAAAATGTTCATTATTTATAGTTATATTGAAGGTTAAAGTCATTTCTAAATGTACTCATGCACAGGTCTTAAACTTAACTATTTTCTATCCAAATAGACAAGACGCTTTTTGTAGCATGACTTATCTGAAATTGAATTAGAAGGTAAGTATGCATTTGGTTGCTTGTTGTCCAACAATTGAAAACAAAAAAAGGAGTATTGTTGCATTATTTTGTATAGAGCAACTTTTTATTTTATTCCCCTTCACTTTTTACATTATACATGTATGAGCAGATGCGTTTACCTGCTAGCACAACCACAATAGCCAACCACAGCCAGGGCCCTCTGCCTCCTCCTTTGGCTACCGCTGCAGAAGGTCTCCTGGAACTGGGCAGGCTTTGAGACAGAGGGGGAGATAATCCTGGTTCTGTTGTTGTGGGGCTGGACGAAGGACTTGGACTGAAGGACAGAGAAGGAAAAGTTACTGTATGATCAACTGGAAATATGCTGTGTAAAGCAAAAAAGCCAATTTACCAAAAACAAATGGTTATGGAGTCAAAAAAAAACACCACCAAAACATCCGTTTTATTAGTGGTAAATTGTGCATTTGGCAATAAGCTTTAAAATTAGCCTTAAATAGAATTTTAAGTTAGATTAATGTTTGAAGCCACCAGTCAAGCACAGTTTTAAAGATTCGTAAGCCTTTACATGATTATCATGATGCAAAAGCTGTACAAAGCTCTAAAACTTTTCAGTTGGGAAGTAGGATAAACCATTAACTCATTAGATGCTCTTCACTTACAGCATGACAAACAGTTCATCCTGACTCCTGTTAGTTATTTGTAAGGAGAAAGGGGAAAGAAGACAAACCAAAAAAGCACATTATTCGCTCAATTTCAAGTGAGCCAGCTGCCCCACAATAGTTTGTGATCAACAAAAGAAGTTTGCACAAAATTGTGTTAAACACATGCATGAGTTATTAGGAACAAAAACAGAAGCTTAGTCAAGATGAACAAGGAGAAGATGCTTTGCACAAACCAGTATGAGCTGAGCTTCATGCAGAAGTCAGAAAGATTTCTTTACACATTTTTCAAATTGATCAAAAGTAAGTTATGGAAAAGCACGACCCAAAAAATAGGAGCCTTCTGTTACCCTGGTTTGAAGCCAATGAGAGCAGAAAGCAAAGAAATTGGTCCAGCATTACCCCGCATAATAAAACAGTTTCATCACTTAGGAGGTTCCTTTAGTTCAACCTGAACTTTAAAAATTATTTTAATAAATAAAGGAAAATTAATAGAAATGTGTTAGGTGTGCTCTGATAACACCCCAGGTCAGGACTACAGGAACCTCATTCAAGCCAAGCGATAAACTCTTTCACCGTGCATTAATGCCCTTTAGTTTGGCTTGCAGACAGTGCTGCTGCAGTGAGTCACTGATGGGCTTTTGGTTTCACTAACGTCTTAAGGGGCAGAATCAGGGAGGTGAGTTTGCTGCCCAGCTCCTTGATACTGGACCTCCTTTCTTCAATTTCCTCCTTCTTGGGCTCGTCATCTGAATGGCAGTCTGTGCTGCTGCAGGAAGGCCTGTGGGCAGCCGTGGTCATGCAGTCACAAACAGTGTTCAGTTCACAAGAAACGTGAGGCCAAAAAAAAACAAAAAACATTGACAATATTTGGTGATATCACACACATAATACAGATGCACAAATGTCATGCATACACAACAAGATAGCAAATATAGCAATATTATTCTTTTCTGAAGAAAATATGGCTACAGTTTACAATTTTTTTAAAGTAATACATTTCAAGGCAAGCAAATTACAGCCAGCGAATTAAATATTCATGTACTTTAATTTTTTTGTTGTTTTACTTTTGTCACATTATAACCACAGACCTCAATAAATTGATTTGCTTTTATATGATAGACCTTAAATTGGTGATAAAAACAAAAACTGCTTTCAATTTAAATTGCTGGCACACATTAGTATTCAAACCTCTGGTAAATCCATCAACTCTGGTAAGTCTGTACGAGTCTTTGTTCCATAGTTAAAAGCTTAATTCTTGTTAAAGATTTCTTTGGAGTTGGAACTAACCAGTCTCTAACACAGTCTCTTACAAAGTATACCATATTTTTTTCCTGATATTTGTGCTATTTGGTAAATTTTCTCAAGCTTTCCTGTCCTAGCTGAAGGAAAACATGACTAAATGAAGGATGCTGTCACAACTGCAGTCGATACTGCAGCTATACAGCTTTCATTTGATAAGATGGATAGTCGTTACATTTTCAACCACATGAAAACAGTGCAGTATTTTTTGTAGGTCTAACAGATAACATTTAAATTTAATAAATCTAAGTTTGTGGTTGTAAAGTGACAAAAAGTGAAACAGCTCAGTGGGACATAAAATGTCTGTAAGGCAAAGTGGATGTTTGAAAACCAGAGCATTAAGCTGTAAAACAATCTACACACCGTTTATTTACAGGCAATATATTCAGAAAATGTGGTGTTCAAATTGATTGTATCATCAACCAATTAAGACCTGTATCTGTGCATATAAATATAGATATTGCACCTCAAGTCTTAATGGGTTTTACAGCGGCAACACAAAGCAATAAATCAGCTTATTTGCACACTTCTCTCAAACACTTCCTCATGCAAAGGACTTCATGCATAAAAGATGGCTGCCATGTGGTTCGCTGTCGTTGTACCTTTTTCCGGTTTTGCAAAACAGGTTCATTCTTTAACTCCAGCATTTTCAAACCCCAAAGTCGCCATCTTTATGCATTAAGGTCTGCTGTATAAAGACCAGGGTGAGGCAGCCAAGGGGGGGACATCCATCTCCTTACCCCTTAGTCATGTCAGGGGGATCTTCAGTGTCAACCCAGGCCGCAGAGCTAACAAACCGTTTGAGCGGGGGGCGTGTCATGCTCTTCGATGCCACATTCCTGAAAACCATTGTCATCACATAGTGGCATAACAAAAACAACCCTCCTTGTCATAGCACGCCTTGGAGACTTGGGGAAAATAACAAAACCTCCATAAAGCATACAGAAGATACAGAAGAAAAAATTAACTGAAAAGTTGGGCAGTTTAGAGGTCCACTTGGCGGCAATGTCACAACATTTCCCTTAAAATTGACTCAATCTCTTCAGTTTCATGCGAATATGTAGCTTGAGTTTTTTTTTTTTTTTCATACTACTTACCATGGGGATCGCCTGGTCAGTCTCTCTGCTTCACCTTCAAAGCCATCCTGATTGGCTTTTGACTGACAAAGAAAAAAATAAATCAATCTTGTATTAATCAAATGTTCTTAAGATCATCATTATATTTTTCCCTCAAAAAGCAGAGTCAATACATTTTTCCACCATGGTTTTTTTGTTGTGATTCATGCACGTTTGCAGATTGAGCACAAAATACCCCATATTTAATGGTGTAATTACTTTTGGATGCAATGAGTAGATCTAAAAAGGCTAACATACCTGAATATATTTCAGATAAAATTTGTCCAAGTCAAAACATGTTAGCTAATAGTTTGTTTTTATCTACCACCAGTATTCCACCAGTAAAATTTGACACAATAACTGATTTTCAACTGAAAAGAGGGATAAGAAATGTCACAATTAATATATATATATAAAAAAAAATATATATATATGTTTTTGGAAGGTATTGCAGACATACAGTATTTTTATGAAACAGTAACAGAATTTGAATGAGCTTTAGTTAAAATTTTTCTCCATGTTCTTTTTCTGTAACTCGATGATAATAAAGATTCAATAAAGTTGAGAAATGAGAGCATAATATGTGCTGTGCTGGTTCCTACCATGCCAGAATACAGGCTTGCACCAACACCAGGAATAGGTGTTACACTGGATCTTCTCTGCAGTGAGATCATACATTTAGAAACAGGACAAAAAGAGAGAAAAGTTAGGAAACATCAAAACAAATTTACAACAAATATGACTAATGGGTGCGTAAGTAACCAACCGTGTATTTTGATGGTTGCTTCTTGCCACGAAAATCATCTGTCATTTGAAGAACATTGAATATTAAAAACAGTTTTACACAACTTGAGAAATGTGAGTGAAAAGGCTTTAAACCTTTTTCTGTTTGTGATCCAAACGATCTCTCACTTTGCATGAGTGCCTCTCTAAGCTCAAGGAGCTCACTGTGCTCCTTCGTGTACGTCCTCCTCAGGTTCTCCACATGCTGGATCATTACCTCCACAGCTTTACCAATGCGGTTCTCCTGTTGTTCAAACACACAACTCAGATGAAATATTAAAGTCCAAATCCTCACAAAACAATGGTCTGCTTCTTGTCAACATCAGTGCCAATTTAAAAAACAAAAGAAAAAGGATGCTCATGCTACAGGGGAACAGAAAATCAGAGTCCAGCTGACCTGGTGTATAGCTCCAAGCATCTCAGAGCGACTGGACACCCTGGTCATGGACTGGTTGAGAATTTCTAGGTTTTTCTGAAGCCTCTGGATGATCTCCATTGACTGGCTGTCATCTTCACACAAAGGAGTTAGAGCCTGATAAGGAAAGGGAGGTCAAATATAAATAGTAAATAACTGATTGCCTCTAAATAATTCTTTATTCACACCAACTAAATTCACTGTTTAACAAATCTCTGTCAAGCTATCTGGTCTAAAATGGAGAGCATCTGAACATCATCGGATTTGATATAGGTCTGGATTCAGCTGGGCCATTCTAGCGCATGAATATACTTAAAATCTTCCAAAACATCAGCCCTTCATGACTGATTTTGGAAACAACTGGTTAGAAAGAAAAACACCATCAACCAATGACTATCTTAGAAACAAAAAGAGACTTGCATAGAACCATTCAGAGAAAGGTCTGCAAAGTGTCTACAGTACAAACAATTGCACTGAAAGAATAAAGAATAAAGGTCTGAATTTGGACCTGCAGCAAGCCTTGGCAGCTGGACACTTCCCTGCGAACATTTTCTTCTGCAAGATCCCGTGACCTCTCCTCCAGGCGGAGCCTCTTCTCCAGAGTGAACATATCACACTTGAATCCCAGAGCAAGGCGCTGGAACTCTGCCTGAAAAAGGTGCAGTCGATTTTTATACATCATACTATGAACATTTTCATAAAAGATGTCCAAATACAACTTTGAGGATGAAAAGAAAAAAAAAAAAAAAAAGGACCAGACAAGACACAGTAACAAGGAAGAAGAAAAAAAAAAAAAAAAAAGGACCACCACAAATCTTTTCGGTGCATCAGCTATGATTTGCACTTATAAATCTTATTAATAACCCAATCTAAGCCAATTTCTTACATATTCTGTGGTTCTGCTTACCTCAATCTCCTTTTCTGTAGGTGACGAGCTGAAGAAAAAAAGATTAGAGTTATGAAAAATAACTACTGATGAAACGATTACATTAAAATGGACCAAGGACTCAGTGCTGCATTTGTTCCACATTTATGTTACTTTATTCCATACTTTATTGGCCCTTGTATGTTGTTCATATTTTGGTTACACAGGCCTACCTTGAACAAAAGCACAAATATGATATTCATTGCATTAATTTTTCCTTAACTCTACTTGTCAGACTCGCTTTCAGAAATATTTCAGAGACATCCCCCTACCCGTTTTTAAAGAACCTATCTGTACGACCATCTTTATAATAATTCTCATTATTTTAATGATACTATCCCTACAGTGAGGTACGGTGTGGGTATTATCATGCTACAGGGCATATTTTTCAGCAGCAGAATCTGAGAACAGTCAGGCTAGGGGGAAAGGTACATGCAGCAGTGTATAGAGACATCCTGTATGGGTAACCTGTTCAAAGCGCCTCTGAAGTCAGACTGGGACCATGACCCAAATCACAGAAGATCACAAAGGAGTGGAACAGAGCCACTCTGTGATAGACCAAGACTTAAATTTGGCTAAACATCTGGAGAGATCTAAAAATTGGTGCACAGGAAAGTCTCCTATCCAAGATGATGAAATATTTTTGGACTAAACTGCAGAAAGACAAAACACTTAAAACTGTAATTCAACAAAGTGAAGCAAATGCTGTGAACTTTCCATAATTTTCCAGTAGCCATAATGGGATACTGTGTCTGGAATTATGAGGAGATAGATTATTTCAATACCATTTGAAATAAGGCTGCAACATAACTTACTGTGGAAAAAGTGCAGCCCCTTATATACTTTCTATATGCCCTTGTATCTCACCTGCTCCTGTCGTCTTTGAAGACATCGTTGTCAGAGATAACAGATGAATCCGCTAGAAGATGACCAACAAAATGTTTAGGACCAAGTGAAACTTTAACAGAATTTACTTCAGAATGTGAAACTGTATTCATTTCTACACTTACATTCCCTCCTAGCACCCAGACTGATCTCAGTTGGTTCAACTTGAACATGGTTCTTCTCCACGGCGTCCATGGCGTGTGCCAGATTCTGCAAAGTTTGTATAAAATAGTTTGTCTCTTCCTCCTTTTTCTCCATTTCCTGGTGCACTTTCTGCTCCAGTCCCTCCATTTCAACGTTCTCTTCTCTATCCATTTAACTGTAAATTGTGTGTTTGGTTCTTTGTCTTCCTAACGTGTTGAAGACAAATCTAAAACTCAACTGGCAGACTATTTTTTTCATTATTCAGAATGAATCTAACCTTACCGGAGATAAAACCTAGCTATGAACTCTGTTTTTCCCTCCCTCTCTTTGATAGGCTCACACCCATACACGGTGCAGAGCTGGAAAGACAACACATTTTTCCTGTCTGCATGTTTAGGCTGCAGGAAATCAACATAAAGTCTTGTTGTGGGCGAAGGAATTTTATCTTTGCAGTGCAATCTGCTCTTAACTTGTCATCTCCTCAGTTCAGGATATCTTCCAATATGGTTCTCAAACAGATACATTTACTACCTTGTCTGCACTTTGTGCTAATATAAAGCATTTCTTATAAATTTTAAACACTAAACAGAGAGCTGACAACCTAATGTTGTACCATCAAGCACTTAGAGCTAAAACAAGACAGCAGATGCAGAAACTACAAAAAGCAGAAAAGAGGACAATATTCTTTTGCTTAGCTCTGAAGCTGAAACATGCATTTGAGGAAGACCTTAAAACTCAGTTTAACCAGGTTCTAATGAAAAAAAATTGATAACTCACTGGAAAATGTAACATTAATGTGAGAAGATGCAAATATGTATTGCTAATACAAGCTAATAGCATTTGAAGTATTCTAACAGTAAAATGTCCTTTTAAATTAATTGAACCTGCATAGAGATAAAATACTGTTAAGTACAAATGGTTTCATCTATTTGTCACAATGTTTTAAACATGCTGCAGCCATTTTGCGACACAGTGATAAATTAAGAAAATTTGATATATTGACTTAAGCAGAATTTTCAGGGTTTGCTTTTGTTTTTGTCATGCTTAAAGGTTTCAAGGTTAGTTTTCAAATAATTACTTCCATTATAAGGGGGAAAAAAGCCATCGAAGCAATATTTGGGTTAATTTATGTGCAACATCCAAGTCTTTGACCTAGCTTACCTACAAAATCAAAAATGCAGCTGGCTTAGAATCCAGCCTGACATGAAATGTGGCAAAATATCCAAGTAAAAAGGACAGAATAATGTCCAGATCTGTGTTCATGGTAGAATATCCTTGTCTATCAGTCTACAAAGGTCACCTTTATTTGAGGCGTTCTGACTGCTTAGAATCACTGAAATCAGTAAATAAAAAGTGGGAAAAAAAATAGTTGTTGAAATAGAGTGACCTACATAAGCACTCAAACTACCATCAGATGGTCACAGAAAACAAACCAAAACAACAAAAAATCTGCATATTCTTTAAAATAGATACATTTTCATCACTAAACAATAAGAACCTGAACTAAAGTGGCTTTCTCTGCACTTTGAAAATTACTGACCAACACTACAACCAAGCTGAATTTCTTTTGGAAGGTGTTTATCATTAACATTCTGATTTAAAAACAAACAGCATTTCAGGAAAAGATGATAATAGAATCAGCTAAACATGGTGGTGGTAGGGTTATGGTTTTTAGCTGCTGTACTGTATACCTATACAATCTAAATCTATATAACAAATCATGCGCAGCCTATTTTATAACATCCATTACCTGGAAACTGATGGCATCAGGGGCTGTGCTGCCATTTCCACCTCTTGGCTGGCTGTTCTGAGCAACCTGTAGTTCTGACAGAAGAGAGCTGCTCTCAGAGGTATTTGGGCCTTTGCTAGTGACCTGGTCCATCCCTTTAAAGGACACGAGTGAAGCAGGATCATAGATGATGTAAGAAGGTGTAAGCAAAATGCCAACATTAACCTGCTCTTAACAGATGTTTCTGTCCCTTTTACTGTACCTGCCACACTGGTAGAAAGCGTTGGCCCATCAGCCGTACTATCCTGTACAGTCTCTTCCTCCTCCACCAGCACAGGTAACACACTTGTGCTGCTAAAGAACACAATTCACACAGTAACCGTACATCTGAATCCCAATGAAATAGTGACAGAAAACCACGTACCTGTCGTCGGTTGCTGATTTATCTGCCGACGGGTCACAACTTGAGCTCTGAAAGGATCAATAAAAAATGGAAACAAGAACGAGGATGGTGTTTCAAAAGCTTTTTCTTTTCTTGTCAAACATAATCTGTCAATAAAAGAATGAGCAGAGCATACATATCCCATGGCAGGGAACACCATCTAAGCTTTACAGAGTGTGGAAACAGATTGGGCTGACTTCTTATATAATGTGAAACTCATGCACACAGAGAGCTCTGCAGCTTTCTAAGTGTGTGTATTTCTGGCTGGAAATGGTACCAAGTTGACGCAGGCATAATACTAAGCGGTGGAGGCGGACTGCCTGAAAACAGCGTGAACACGTACTCACAATGGAGCAAGGTTAGAGCACAGATCGGTGTAATACCATCTTGTGTAATGAGACTACATATCTGTAATGACGCTGCATAAAAAATAGGAAGGCCTGGTGTAAAAAAAATCCCCTTAAACAACCAAGAGATTTTGCACAATTAATTCAATGCATCAGTTGCAAAGTTACCCATTTAACCTAAATAAATGCTGACATAGTTTATTAATTTGTATTTATTTAAATGAAGTTAATTTTGATTTCACAATACTCTAGTTTTATTTTCAACTAAAGTTTAACATTTAAGCTCTTGGCCACATATATCATTTAAACAACAAATACATTTTTTACACAAAAGTTTCCAGCCTGTACGGCTATTTAGAAACCAAAACTCCAGTCTTTTCAGTGTAGAGGTTGGTACTGTAGTTGGCTCAGTACTCTACTAATCCCCCATTTAACCTCACATATTAAAACTAAAAAACATATTTCAAATCCAAAAACGGAATTGGATATTGTAACTTATATTACCAAAGCCTCTTCAGAAAGTTAAGGTCACTAGTGTTGACTGCTGGCAGGAAGGATCTCAGGTAGAAGTCTGTATTAGAGCGTAAAAAAAACACTATTTGGGTGAAATTAGGTAAAATCTGACAGTTGTTTCTGAATAATCAGAGAGTGACTGGCTGTTTGTTGGATGGACCACTCACTCAAATCACCTATAGCAGTCTATCATAACACTTATTTTAAGAAATCTTACATTTTGTTTAGGTTTTTGCTGTGAAATAATTGTGTTTTCCTTATTCTGAGGTGGTAAATAAGATGATTTAAAAATGCAGTTAGTATTTTAGCACTTAAAATAAGAAAATTTGATGTTATTCAATTAAAATGAGACAATGCAGTTAAATGCATGTAAATAGTCTTATTCCATTAACGAAGGATCACTTACCTGCCCGATTAAAGATGCAACTATGTTAAGAAAAATGTACTTATTTAAGTTTCCTTGTTTTGCAGCATTCAACCCGTCACCCCCCAGAAAGACCCCCCCAGACAAAAACAAAAACAAAAAACACACCCAGTCAACTGGCAACCCCCAAGATTCCAAGAAACATAGACTTATTTCAGTCTATATTTCTTTTTTAATATAAAGTATAAACAATATTCACATTTTTCAATCAATATATGATCTTTAAAGGACATCTAAACATTTGAAATGTTTTAATTAATTATTCAACAAAACATTTAATTATTAAGTTGTGCTTTATAGAATTGAATAGTTTGATATCGGAATCATCCAATGGATAAATAAATGTTGCATTTACTTATTATTGGGATATTTTCATTCAAGTTACTTCATGAAATATGTTGGTCCACCAGTTATGGATCATCAATCAGTGTTTCTATTGGCTTCAAAACAAAATCTTTAAACACAATTACTTTTCAAGTATGTTAAATCCCAATGCTGCCTTTTTATTTTGCATAAATTTTCCAAAAAATATTTTAAGGTGCTGCACATACAAACTCATAGAAAAATGAAACAGAATGTGTGCCAAACCATTTCACCTAGTTAAAGAACAAAAATTCCCAATTTTTGTGTCTTTAATAAAGCACAGCTATAGTTTTAATAAAGCAGAAGAAGTTAGGAAAGGATAAACTAATGAAAGACTTAATTAAACACACATTTTCAAGAAGAAAATTATCTGTTAGTCAAGGAAAAAAGCATATTTATGTTTAGTTTATCCTTTTAAAGTTACTTATATTGACCAAAAATCATTTGATTGTCCTTCCTAAAAACATTGCATAGTATGAAACTAAATTTAAAGTTGAGATTTGTAAACAAAAAAACTTAAAACTCTTTAATAAGCCAGGGATTAATATTTCCCATTTTTAGAAAGAGCGTCATGTAGAACTGGTGGCCATATTGACTAATATGTTGGCCAAGCTCAGGACAACTTTAAGCCCTAAATCGAGCTCAGTTTACCAGTTTGCCCTAACAACATCCTTTTACAGTATTAAAAAGAGACTGTGTTAAAAAGAGGAAGGGGAAGCAGCAGAGAGGGTGCTGAAAAGAGGAGAGGAAACTGAATTCCCTTGTGTGTTAAAATACTTCCTCTCTGTTACTGACCTTATGCCGATTCATGTCTCCCAAGCTGGCATCTACGGCGTCTTCTTTCTCCTCTTCTTGCCTGTGAGCCTCACTGGACAACACGATGCAGGATAAAGACAAAAGGTCAGAGGTCAAGTTTCAGGCACCATGCATTTTTGATTTTCAATACATAAATGAGACCACAGCAAAATAGAGATCTGATCATAGAGCTGCAGCAGAATGACAGAGAGAGCTTTAGTCTGTTTGGAGGTGGACTTTGTCTATGCAAAGCATGGCCACAGAGATACTAATTCAACTAGTAACTCCTCCTACACAGAAAAACACCCATTTGACTAGCAAATAAGGCCAAAGTCATAGGGAAATTATGAAACTCTGTAAAATGCCAACTTCACTTGCTTTTGAAATTCACAAACAAGTTGACAGAAGAAAATCAATAAGATGCTGTAGAAAGATGCATGGCGATATCTTCTTCAGTGCTTTAGTGCTTCAGAGCAAATTAAATACTTAAAAAAAACAAAAACAAATAAAAAAACAGCTGCTTCTTTTTTTATTTGCTTAACAGCACCAACTAAAGCATTATTTTTTAATCTGCTAGTCTAATACTAGAAGCAACACATTCAACCAAAGGTACAGTTCCTGACTGAACAAGATGCTTTAGTGCTGCTTTAAACTTTGATAATCCTGTTACCTCTATGACACAGTAACATGCAGAGCAGATTAATACATGTACAGAAAAACAAGAAGCTCATTTTGCAATCGACTATGAAACGTGTTTTATTACTGGTTAATGGTTTCAAAATACCACAGTTTTAAAAGCCATAATGTTAATAAAACCTATCATACCTTCCTGCAGTTTAAACTCCCTTTTTCAGTAACAAGATGGAAAAAATAACCATGCAAATGTTTTTAATGAAAGAGCAGTCATGGAAGAAAAGCTAACGAAGCCACACCCTAAAAGTAAGGCTGATTTGAAACTCCAGCTGCCAGCCTGGGATTGGGATATTGGTCAGGAAGAAAGCTGCAGAAAGGCTCTCTGAGCAGATAGCCTGACTAATAAACAAGTCAACGGCTTAGAAAAAGGTTAAACTGTTTCATATATGGGTCACAGAGAGCACCTTCCACACTAAGGCTTTGTAATTGGTGCCTTTAGCTTCACTTTATTTTTGAAAATAAAACATCTCATAGGTTTTAAAGACTAAATCAATGTTATTAAAACTGTATTCAGTACAACCACATGTGGATGCAACAACTCAATACTTTGGTCAGCATCTTTAGAACAACTTGATTTATCAGCAGAGAGTGGCAAGGAGGCACTGGGACTAAGATGTTATGGAAAACTGTTGCTTTAAAAGCTTCTTCATGGCAGAGGAAGGTAACAATAATTATGAAATCTCATTAAAGCCCATGAGAAGAAGAAGAAGAAGGCACCTTCAAATGACATGTTTTAAATGGATGTATTAAAGGTATAGAGGAGGATGTTCTTTTTCTGGGTGGATCATCTTAATAAGTGGTTCTCCTAATTGCCAATCATTCTGGTGATATGTTTATGTAAGGCCGTCCTACGTGCTCGTCCCTATTTTCACTTACCTGTGGTGAGTCTGACAAATCTTCTTTTGGAAAGTAAGCTTGTATGAGCAATGCAAACAGAAACTTTTAAACAGAGCGTGCATGAGGAGAAATGGGCTCGTGCATGCTCTTGCACGCGTTTAATAGGCGTTCCCTCTCTGAAGCGGGTACAGAGTGTGCATGTGCATTTTTTTTTTTTTTTTAAAGTGGAGAGGACGGGTCTTCCTTGTGAAATCCTCTACTATAACTTTTAACACAAAGAATGTGGCGGTTCCATCCCATGTCCTCGACACATCTCTAAAAAACTCAGTGACAACCCAAGCCTTGTGAATCTCCCCCAAACCCCAAAATGGGATTAGCTTCACATTCACCTCAACACTACGGATACCAATATCCCTGTGAATCTCCTTCTGCCTTTCACCATTCATAAAGCTACTTTGAGTGTTTTTTTACTTTGCTTCTTAAGGCACAATGTACGCCGTGTTTTAAATGTTTCTTTGCTAAAACAAAGATCTTTGCTTTAGGAAAGCCTGTTAATTAGCCAACAATTGAAACCAGGTGTACTAAATGTGGGAAACATTGAAAACATGGCTTTAGGGATGAAAACCTGATCTCTGTATATTTAATAAGAACATTTTAAGAAGAAACAACAAAAGCACTTTGAGCCCCTCTAGTGGTAAAGCCACAAATAGCAAGGAAGACTAAATTTCCTCTCCATGACATCTATTCACCTCTCAGTCTTGGGAACACTCTTATCTGGTCCAGGTGAAATACTACTTGCAGAATCGATATCTGCTTCTCCAATGCTCGTGTCAATAGGCTTGATGTGATCATCCTGCTCAGTCGGTGATCTCAGTGTTTGAGGTGGACGGCTGCAGCTGAACTCTGGAACCTCACTCATCTCTTCACCTGCTGGGACAAAATTAACAAAACCGTTTCAAAATAAAACTAATGTTAAAGTTTTTTTCTCCAGAGTTATTGACAATTGCTATAATCTATTATATACTACATCATAATGGTGAAGTATCACCTTTGATCAATGTGGTTTAAGTTCGAAAGATGACATCCTCCATCAAAAAGATTATTTAACCAGATTCAAAAGAGCTTTCTCTTCTCTGAACAAATAGCATAATGACAGAGAGGAAATGACTCGTGCCTTTTGGTTGAGCTTTAAATGTTAGCAACACATATGCAGAACAGCTGCAGTCTAGCTGACATTTGAAGCAGAGGACTGAAACAGCAACAAAGAGGAGGAGAAAGTCTTACTGTTGTTTTCTGAGTGGGACACATCAGGGTGAGCGACCGCCTCTGGGTGTCTTATGCTGACAGCTTGGGAGTGGGCGTTCATTGGTGCTGCTGCCACCTTCTGAAAAACATGCATGTCGAAACAAAAATGATAAACAGTTTTAAAAAGGAATAGGAGAAGAAGATGAAACTAGCAGAACACGTTAAACACGCAGCCAACAGCTGGCAGAGAACCAGTCAGCAGGAAGAAATCTTTGTCAGATGAGAAAGTATTGCGTAAGTCAGAATCCCACTGATTGACAGGCAGCACAAAGAGTCTGCACATGAGTGATGGATTGCTTGCAGGGGCCTTAACTAGTTTTACATCACCTTCAATGCACACAGTTGACAGCATGAATTATGCAAGAACAATATATTTGACTTTTATAAACCGCTTAGGTGTGAAATCGCTTGAGCAAGTGAGAAGAAAGCAAAACATCCAAGTTCAGATACGGTCTAGCTTCAAATCATTCCCTTTTAACTCTGTATGATCTAAAGGTTTCATCATTGCCATGCTATATTAGGAATCAGACAGCTTTAGTACAAATATGGAGCCTGATGCCTGAGTGCAGAGGCAGTGAATCATGATATGTGAAGAACCATTTGGTTGGCAAATGACAGGAGAAGAAAAACGTTGCATGAATAGAACCGAGGATCATGACATGGAAAAAAAATCATTTGTGTCTGAAAATGAACATGTTTTGATGTTTCAGGTATCAATTTTAAGGTATAATTGATATATCCACAAAATATGGATCACTAATTAGATGGGGGTGGACTGATTTATTTGATTTTGGTTTTCTAAAGGAAATAAGATGCTTGGTTACAGAAACACAAGCATAAGGGCTTCTTATTAGTCACTTTTTTGATGATCTAGCCAGGAAATTCTGCCTATTTGTGAAAAAAAAACACCTTAATTTGGTCAATCATCACAAGCCAAATTATTTTAGGTGTCTTTAAACATTTCAGTTGGTTCCAAAATATGAGCAAATTGCACCTTTAACACATTAACAGGAAGTGTCACTGCATCTAACTGCAAAACCGTGCAAGTGTGACTGAAAACCTGTAAGTGGTGTGAAAACAGCTTTCGCCAGACGGGACACATTACTCATTACTGTCGAGTTTCAAACACATTTTCATAAACAAGGAATCACATTAAAAAAATAAAGTTATATCAATTCTTTTAACGGAAAACCACAAAAGTTGCTTTTAAAGATATTATAGGAAGGCTTTGCATCATAAACAAAACACTTCAGTGTTTAAAAGCTGCACACAAACTCATTACCTGCTTTACCCTCATCTACTATTAGTTACTTCTCACACCGTGTTTGCACATTTCCTTTAACTGCTAAGGATAGTTCACCTGCAAAGGTTGCGGATGGATCTCAGGGTCTGATTCTGGGCAGGCTTCAGTTTCTGTAACCATAAAAGCAACAAGAAATTGACAATTAGAAGTAAAAGGAAGCTGGAAAAAAAATCAGCTGTATTACAGAGGTCAAACTGGGCTGTTTGGTTAAATGTCAAAAGTTGCATTATGGAAGGATTGGCTCTTATCTGTTTCTCTGCCTGCCAGCCACTCATGCAGGCAAAGGCATGGGGATTACCAAGCTTACTTCACGGACTCAGACCGCTCGCACACCTGGCCTTAGAAGGAACTTTAGCCAAGCCAAGAATTTTGGCATGTGTTGATACACTCACATACACTTTGTCTCTCTCGCACAAAGTTAAGAAGATCAGAGCTACAACTACCATAGAAGGAAGGGGTCTATTTCAGGGGCCACAGAATGTGTGCATCCATATACTGTTAAGTGTGTGTGCTGCATTAGTGCTCTGAAGGTATGAGGAACCCATGACCCTATGGACCACTGAAGTATAACCTGCCATCACATGCACTACTGTGAAAGAAAAATAAGAATATGCAGGCGGGTTTATATCTTGATGCACTTAAGTCCCAAAAATGATTACAGCATGATGAGGCTCATAACAATATGAAAAAAAAAAAAAAAAAAAAAAATCAAAGGACTGGAATATTGCTGAAGAACAAATCAAAGAATGGGACCCATTATTGGTTAATTTAAAATTAATAGCAAATTGACTGAAAAGCAAAATCATGCATTTTATATCCTAATAAAGCTATAGGTTAAACTAAATTTTAGCAGCTTCCACATATTAAAGAAGTTTTCTTTATTGCATCATAAAAAAAAACAAAAAACAAAAACAAAAAAAACCATAAGAGATCTGTTTATTAAATTATTAGTTATGGATAGCAATGTGGAATACAGTACATATTAAATCTAAATTTAGCCTGATTTTTCAAAACAAAACATTTTGAACTACTCAACATACTGTAGCTCTAATCTTAGAATGCATGTATTTTGAGTCAGACTTATTTGTTTGACTTTTGATTGTCCAGTGGTCTCTCTTGATAAGTATATATTTATTTGGCTCAAACAACACAGCTTATTCTACTAGCTTTAGGTTAGGATAATCGATGATGCGAGTAAAAACAGATTGCATACCATAGAGCAGAGGCCTGTTAAGGAAACAAGCTACAGTCAGATTGTGAGGGCACTCACAATGAGGAGTGCTTAAAGAGAAAGGTTAGATACATTAGTAGACAATCAGAGAAAGCTGAATTTAATAAGATGGATTATTTACCGGTAAACGCGCTCCAGCAGATACACCTGTCAGATACCAGTGCCAAGGATCATAGACATGTATAATTTAAAACTCTAAACTTTGTCACATTCAACTTTAGTTCAACGTATGAATTAATATTCAAGGATTATAAAAGTATTCCTTGAATTTACGGCACATATTTCTACGTTAGAGTTAAAATATGGAACCAGCAAACCTGGAAAACCCTGGACTATAAAGGACAGAGAGCAACAATAGAAGAATTATTGGTTTCCACTGCTGTTTAAAGCCCTCTTTATCAAGCACCAGCACTTTTGTTTTAGTTCATGACTGATTTTAATAGATAAAGATTTTCTACAGGTATAGATTGTCTCTCCAAGACTGAGGCCACTGTCAATCTCTGCCGTCAGTGGGGTTTAGAAGAGCTTTGATATTCCATAAAAAAAAATTAAACAAATACTTGTTTATCCACTAATTTAAATTTAAGAGATGTATTGGGCCATTCAAACATGTTATTGATACCTCTGCCTACCTGAACTTCCTGCATCTGTGCTCTGCTCAGGTTGAGGGTCTCTGAGGACAGTGGAAAGAGGAGTTGATGTATCTCTCACTTCACCCTCTCCAGCTTGCTCCACCACCGTCCACCTCTCCTCCCCATCCTCCTGATCAACTCTCTCTGTTAATTTGTCTCCTTTTTCTTCCAGACTGCAGACTCCTTTCCCATCCTGCACCCAGCAGTTCCTCTCTGCTAGTTCATTTTTCAAGAAGTCCTGTAGTGCAAACTCCTCATCCCAGTCCAACTCAGGCTAAAAAAAGGATTGTACAGAAAAGAGAAAATATAAAAAAAACAGGACAGATCCCATTGATGAAAATACAGATTTTTGGAGTTAAAACTCGATGCAAACATTGCCCTTTGTTCTATTCCAGTGATCAGACCAATGCACCTCTAAATGTATAGAGAGGTTGTAAATTTGAATGCGTTACAGGGGATGAACATTATATAATATAGGGATTATATATTATAGGGATGAATCTAAAACTTTCAAGTTAAAAAAATAAAACTTAATCAAAAGCCATTACTTTTAGGAAATAGTCCCCCCCAGAAAAAGAAAGATCAGCACTGGGTTAATAGAATTATTTGAAACTAGATCTGCAATAACCTTTTCCCTGCATGTCAATCTATTAGAACAGCAGTGCTGCTGTTACAGTTGTGCATCCATAAATACAGCATTCAGAGTTGTGAAAAGTGCGTAGGTGTAAGGCCTTATTAATTTTTTGCATGCATGTGGGAGCACATGTCCACTTTACCCGCCAACTCACACTCGGCTCTTCTCTGCCAGATGCTCCAGCTGTCTGAGTACACAACAACCTGCATCATTGCTCTCTCTAAAAACAAAACAATAACTGTCCTCCTGTTAATGATTAGGTTTTGAAAATATCAAAAACTGAATTATAAACCAAACCCTCATCTGAAATGAATGTCCCTCTACATCTAGGTAACAAATTGTTGCAGGGTTCAA
Source organism: Cyprinodon variegatus (assembly GCF_000732505.1). NCBI lineage: Eukaryota > Metazoa > Chordata > Actinopteri > Cyprinodontiformes > Cyprinodontidae > Cyprinodon > Cyprinodon variegatus. The sequence goes on from NW_015150481.1 coordinate 1,056,448, forward strand.
ACCTTCATTAGCACACATATTGCATTTATAGCTGATATAGATATAAATTGAACAATAATCTCCCTTTCCCCTCCACTCAGACCTCCTCCTCCTCTGGTGCAGGTGTTTGGCATGAGGCCTCTCTGCTGTCTTGAGATATCTTTAGCTGCTCCAGTTCCTCAGATAGCTGTCGTTTCTGGTTCTCCTGTTCCTGCACCCTGTGACAAAAAAAAAAAAAAAAAAAAAAAATCCTCTCATTTTTTTAAAATCACAATACAGGTGTGTTGAATTCACAAAGCAGGTATAACCATCATATGTACATAAACATACGGTACCCAATCCGCAGGCCCATGCAGTGTCCCATTCCGTTGCCCAGGGTGACCAGCGCCAGTTCTTCCACTGGCAGAGTTTTTTTTTTATATTGCAGTTTACAGACTTTATTATCCTTAAACCATAACTGTCTGAGAAGCTAATTCAGTCGAACAATAAATCCTACCTGGACAGGCTATCCACTCTCCCTCTCTGCTCTGATATCACTCTGGCCTTGCCCTTTTATACATCTGAAGGGGATGGCCGTCTCCATAAATACACCGTCAAAGAGACATGCTTGCAGGACAAGGCAAAACTCTCTCTCTTTTTCTTACACACAAAGTCAGAGTAAAAGCCAGGAATGGCTCGAACCTATTGAAGCAAGCCTTATGGGGCTGCCTCAGGATAATTAAGCTGATCAACCAGCCAAGACAAAGAAGCAAAAAAAAAAAAAAAAACTTTTCTCAATCATTTTTGCTGAATCTTTTTTTCCCCAAAAACAGATGAAAAACTCTACCATGATTTAATGGTATTTTTTATCCAGTAGGTCAGTTCTTAAATAGGGTTCCTGCAAACATGGTGTATGAACAGAGGTTCACATAGACAAGAGATGCACTGACAGAAGACCAGTCAGGAAGATTGACTAAAGGACGACTAAATCAAGGGTCGAACAGACAGGAGGAGGGCAGCTGGAAGAATAGATGGAAAGACTAAATGTATGGACAGAAATGAAGGAAGAGATGGATGGATAAACAGAAAGGAGGACCATAAAACAACAGGATGCTAATGGACAGCCAGATGTTTTGTCAGAAATAAGAACACATGAAGAGTTGGACAAGAACACGAATGCAAGGATTTTTTCCTCCTTCAATTCAAACAAACATTACTTTCAGGTAAGCTCCTGGAGACAATTATAGGCTTGGTCAGATTTCAAAGATTAATTCACGCAGAGTTGATAAAATTTTAATTGTTTACTTTAATTTATGTTACTAATAGTTAATGACCCAAAATACTCCATCAGTTTTTAGTGCCATTTACAAAAAAGTTGAAAATCCAAGCTCCGCCTACAAGAAATAGATTCAACCAATTAGATCTTTTGCTTGTTGTAAAGCCTCCTTTTTTCCCACCAAAAGCTGACCTCCTATTCAATCTCCCACATTCTCTTCCAAAACATCATCAAATTCGCCTTACATTCAGAAGCAAAGAGTCAGTGCAGACTAGAATGCACTTACCTGACCGAAAGATGGAGAATATCAGTGCGGGATCGTCTCATGTTACCGGCCATTTTGATCAGCTCCTTTTCTAATGAGTCTGTGTACTGGGCCAGCTGGTCCAAGCCGACGGCCCAGTCTGCCCTCCTGGCATCTAGCTCAGCCTGCACCGTCTACGGGCATCAAACGCAGAGGGTCAGTCCTCTGACATGGGTGGAATGCTACAGTCTGATTATGTCCATTTCGCCATCATACTGAAATACCATAACATGCAGGAAACTTGTACAGCTTTCAGCTCAGGTACACTGATGCTTTCTGTCTGATTGGGCATGGTTTTAACTGTTTGACGGCACAAGGCTAATAAATGCCGTGTGGCAACAACACAGAAGGAGATAAAAAAAAAAAAAAAACAGCAAGGAGGAGGGGAGTGGGTAGTTATCATGGTACAACACTGACTGAACAGCGCTGCTTGGATGGGGCTTGTTACACAGTTATATAAGTGCGATCTCTAGAGAGGAGAAATGCTGTGTGGGAAGGAGAGAGCAGATACAGCGATAACGAACAGCATGATGCGAGGGAGAGGAAGGCTAGAAACACAGAACTTTATGATTCATATTTGGTATTAAAATAGCCTGCTGCAGACTTTAAGGCAAAACAGGAAGATTTCTGCAAAAGTATTTCCATCTAAACTTTCACCGTTTAGCTGCATATAAAGTTTTCTTATTTAGTGTTCTGGTAGCAAGACTGAGAAAGTAGATAACTGGTGAATAAATATGGTGTTTAAAACTTTAATGTGTCTATTTCTGTGCACATTTCTGTAAGCTCTTTTTGTAGGATAAAAACACAGGATTATGAAGTTGTTTCTTTTAAAGGCTTAATATGGTGTTTTGTTTCCCCTTTACTTAGATTCAATCGTCAAATGATGTAGCCAAAGATTCAAACGGGTTATTGTCTACTATTCAGAAATGTTAAAACTGGACTATATTTACTATCCCTTAATGGAAAAAGTCAGCTGTTTTTTTCAATATGAAGTAAATTTGATGAAGCGTTTTGGTGCTGGAAAGAAAACACAGTGATTGCTTAGTCTAGGAACATATGCTTTGTGGTTTTGGCAACCTCATTAGCATCTGTTCAACATTTCCTAGATCTCATTAAGACTCGACCCCAGCAGCTGCCATTCCTGCATTTATTGCTTTCAGTGTCTGAAAGTAAACAGCCAAGTTCAGAACATCAAAGCAACATCAGAAATATCTTTAATGGTTTTTTAATTGAAGATTGAATTAATCTGATTACGCAAACAATACAGCGCCACACTACGGTATAAAGGTGGAACTGGAATGTTTAGATTTTAAGGCAACTGAAGAAGATCTGACCTGAAGGCCAGCATGGGTCCCATCATCTAGCTGCTTTCCGTTCTCCAACATGTTTTGAACTGCCGACAAGACGGAGCTGGTTTCGTCTTTGAAATCTCTCTTCTAGAAAACGATACAGAGGCAATATTAAAAACAAATATTTTCAAGATAGAAAAATAGGTGTAATGACGTTACAATCCTAAAGATAATATTTCCAAGCACTGATTCTAGATGGCAGTCAGGTGGTTCCTCATCTGCTTCTTGTAAATGTATTTATTCAATATTTAACAGACTGTAGAGGAGTGCTTTCAGATGTAATCATACTTGTTTACCAGCTTGTTGAGGAGACTTTTAAACTCGAGAGCCACGTGTTCAGTGTTCGGTCCCTGCAGCAGCAGCAGCACCTCTCTGTCCAGAGTCTCATCCAGCTGTGAGGTCATTGTGGTTGACAGATAGTCAGCTGCATGAGGAGCCTGGAAGAAATGGCAATATTCTTAGATCAATTTGCTGCATAAAAGTTTGGCTCTGCTATATTTTCACCAAACAAAGTATTGACATATGCAAACAAAGATTGATTCAAATCTCAAGTTAAATCATTTTAAATTGTAATTCATCAGAACGACAAATTGGATGGAATAAATTAAATGCAATTAAGAGTAAATGTGGTCTGAAATAACATCTGCTGTAAACTAACTATGGACAGAAGCTAAGAATTCGATTAATGACCTATAGACTATATTCTTCCATCTATAGAAACTAGACCCATAAGGCATCATATTAGGACTAGGTTTGATAAAAGACTGATTATCTATTCATCATACTGCCAACACACTACAGGGCAAGCAGTCATAATACTAAGCCTTATTGATGGATCTATGCTATAATCCAACTTCTTAAAGAAAGAGTAATAAATAAGTTGGTGGTGTTTTCAGGGATCAACAACACAAATGTTCAGGAAAGTTTAGTTTTAGAGAAATAAGCGTCGATCTTTTTCACATTTTCATAAATGTAAATTATGAGTGTTTTATATCATGTTACATATGTGGATCACTATTGTGGGGCATCTTTATAAACTGCAGAGAAAACAGCAGATAATACAAAAAAATGATAATAATAAATCTGTGGAGAGACTACAGCTCAGCAGAAATGGAGATGAAAAAGCAAGAAAGGAAGATTTACTGGAAGATCTCCACAATTTTAGAAGGAAAAAATATGTAAGGTGTCGACAATATGTTTTTTAGGCAAACATTGAGAAATATGCATTTCCAAATCATAAAGTCTCCATATAAAACATCACAATGAATTAAGTCAGAAATATGAAACTGAAGCCTGATTTCTGCTTGATATAACAAAAAATAAAGAGCAACAGGTTGAATTACAAAAAGTTTTTAAATTCTTTCTTAATGGTTACTTAAAAGGAACATGATTATTAGGGCTGTCCCAATCGGTTAATAATAATCGGAAATTGGTCCAAAATTAGCCAAAAAACTACCATTGGATGATATCGGCATCTAAAATCTCCAAAAATGGCGCTCTGATGGTAACCCTTTGCTTCTGTTTAAAGTTTCTGTAACCTATTGGTTAATAATACACAGGTAAGTTGTTCTCACACCTATCATTGTTGACTGCCATTCTCTGTTTATTAATATCACTTGATCAAGCCTTTCCTAACATTCTATTCTACAAAATAATGAATAAAAGCATGCACGATTCATGCCAATATCGAGTCAATATCAGCATTGGTCAATTCTCAAAGCTGCAATATTGGCATCATTTCGGAAATCAAAAGTTGTTTCGGGCCAACAATAATGATTACATCCCAGCTGTAAGTATGACGTAAATGAAACTGATGTTTATCTCCTGTAAAGGATGTTGTTAAGGGTTAAATAAAGCATGAAATAATCAGAACTAGGAAAGAGGGAGTGAGAGTGTGTGTGGAGGGGTGCTGACCTCCAGTGGTGACTGTGCCAGAGCCAGTTCCGTTTGCAGTGATCCTAGGCTGCTCTGGTTTAATCTGTAAGCCACTGACAAAGCCATACTGGCCCTGTGAGACAAAAAACATAATTGACATAGGGCAGTGAAACAAAACATTTCTATTTTCTTTTTAAGATCTGCAGTTTTATTAGTGGTTCCTAGAATTTCTAAAAGTAGAATGGAAGGCAGATCTTTTAGTTATCAGGCTCCTCTCCTGTGGAACCAACTACCAGTTTTAGTCTGTGAGGCAGACACCCTGTCTACTTTTAAGGGTAGGTTTAAAACTTTCCTTTTTGATAAAGCTTATAGTTAGAGTGGCTCATGTTATCCTGAGCCATCTCCATAGTTATGCTGCTATAGGCTTAGACTGCTGGAGGACAATTGGTACCCCTTTTTCATCATTCCATCTCTATTCTACCACTCTGTACAATTTGTTAGTTCAATCTCTAACATTATGCTCTCTGCTTTTTTTTTTATAGTAGCTTTATCTGGCCTGTTCCTGTTTTCAGTGTAGTTGTTTCTCTTACTGTGACTGGCTGGATGTTCTCTTTTTCATCCTCTGTCATGGGAGCTGACTCGGGGCTCATCTGCCTGGCTGTGCATCTTTTACAGTTGCCTCTCTGTTTCTTTTTGTATCTCTGCTTCTGTTTCCTTGAACCCCAGTCGGCCTCAGCAGATGGCCGCTCACAATGAGCCTAGTTATGCTGGAGCTTTCTTCCTGTTAAAAGGCAGTTTTTCCTCACCACTGTCACTACAGCATGCTTAATGTGAGCGATTGCCTTCAAGACAATGAGTCAATGCAAACAACTGGTTTTTCTTATATAGAAAACTTTGAATCAATTTGACTGTATTATGTGGTTGAATTGTAAAGTGCCTTGAGATGACATGTGTTGTGATTTGGCGCTATATAAATAAACTGAATTGAAAGAAAAGTGCCAGAAAAGAATTTTTTTTTCTGAAAATAATTACCCAGCAAGGTCTGGAAGAATCATCTGCATCTGGCTCTCCAGCCTGTTTTTATCTTTTCTCAGACACTGGTCCAAAAAAAAAAAAAAAAAAAAAAAAAAGATATATAATTACCATGACTCATTGAATAAGTTATTTGCAAGCATCTGTGGCTACAAGAAATGTTTAAAATCACAAGCAGCAGCTGTTTTCTTTCACCAACTAGTGTATTTATACCAACAAATTGCTACAGATGAATCCTTTACTGGATGCAAGTCATATTTTAAAAGCAACAGTAGTACAATGTTTAACATCAGCAATTAAAATCTAACTTTATTCAACAAATGCTCTAAAAGCATGATTCTGGGTGAATTTCATCACTTCAGACTGACATAGTAAATTAGTGATGGATTTCAACTTGAAAATCATCTCCTTATTTTGACTTGATAGAAAAAGTTTAAAAAGGGAGAAAAAAAAGTTTCTACATATTTATATATAAACCATAAAGTGATAGAAGTGACCCCACTGACCTCTGTGATGGCAGAGTATTCCTCTACCGTTGCCTTCAGCTCATCCAGCTGTTTGCTCTTCTGTAGGAAGCAAAAGGTACACAGGCTGAAATGCACATACTGCTATTGGTTATTTTATTAGGATTATATTAGGTAAACAAAAAAAAATGCTGTAGAGGAAGGGAAAATTATAGGTACTTATTTTTGTAATTCTTTTAAAAACAAAAGCTTAAAAATTGAGGATTAAAGATTCTTTTTATTTTCAAATGTAGAATCATATGGGACCTTTAATGTACAAGTACACCACATTGATGCTTGGGTAGAAATTCAACACAATTTGAAAGATATCAATACTTATTATTTTGCAACAGATTTTTACTGTAAAAAATAAAGCATGACGGCATAAACCATAGTCCTCTCACCTCCACTATAACCGACTCCTTTTCTCCGATGACAGAATCAAAGGAATGAATTTGCACCTTGAATAATGGAAAATAAAAAAAAAACAAAGACAATTTTAATATGTAAAAATGAAAGTTGAAAGTTTATGCTAATTGTGACAAACATAAAATAGGGTTGAATGATCTGAATAGATGGTGGTGAATAAGGCATGCAGCAAACAAAGACAGATATTGGACAGAGAGCAAATACCTGAAGGTCAGTGTTAATGTCACACAGCTCCCTTATTTTCTTCTGAAGCTCATCATTCTCCATGGTGATCTTAAAGTTCTACAAATCCATTGGGGGGGGCGTTTTAACACATATTTATATCCATTCATATTTGTATTTGCAATAATCATGCCTTTTAAGGTGATGTTATACATTAAATAAATAGACAAAGGTGTAATGAGTACCTCATCCTGAAGAGATGCAATCTTGGTAATCAGGCTCTGATTTTCTCTCTCCTGGGAAAAAAAATAAAAATAAAAAATATTGGATTACTACACCATGCTCAGGCATTTCAAAGTTATGTCAATCTAAATATTTGGGAGTTTCAAGTTTGATTAATTTAAATCTTGCCATAATATTTATAAAATGCAATTTAGAAGAGATAGTGATGTACCAACAAACTATCCTATCAAATATCACTTCAAGTCACATGACCCATGACTAACCATATGTTTGCTGTGCGCGGAGGCACGGGCTCTGCCTTCTTCTGTACAGCTCAGCGTTGCCTTCATCTCCTCCACCTCTTCTTTTAGCATCTTTTCTTTCTGTGCAAGCTGTTGGTTACTGTCGATACAGGGTGGAGTCAGTGAACTCTGCCTCAAGATGCCACTAGAGCAGCATTTGAGGATAACGTTAAAAAGAACCTTACACCCTGGCTTGATTGCGTAGATCCTCATTTTCTTCTGCCAGTTTCTGGTTGCCCTCCTCCATGCTCTCCACCACCTGCTTCAGCTTTCGAACCTCTTCCTGAAGCTTTTGGTTGCTCATCTGGAGATCAGCAACACAATAGACCAACTCTGATGTTTCACTGAGATGGAAAAAAAACATGTTAATACATAATATAACTTTTTATCCTTCATTAAATTGGACATGTAGAAAAATACTAAAAGGTCAAAGGATGGTACTTTAATGGTACTTAGACTTACAATTCCATTCTAGACGCCTCTCCACCAAAAGCCTCTAAGCTGCCTGATGTCATATTTAACAACATGGATCTTCTGGCTGTAAAGAAAACACATTTTAACCCAATGGGTCCTCTAAGTCTTTACCAGATGATGTTTGTCCATATCAGGTGAACAGCTATTGAATATTTACCAGAGGCACCATCTTTGAATTTAATTAGGTCTTCCTGGCTGTTGTTCTCTGCTGTACCTTCTCTGCAATACACACAGACATCATATTGCAAAAATGTAAGCAGTTTCAAGCATGCCAAAATGAACTGCAATTAGGAGTTTAAGTATATGTGAAATACTTTGGCTAAATAATCTAATCTGCAAAACCACATAAACAATAAGGTCAATAATCGAAGTCATCCACGGCCACGAGAAACACAGTTTAACACAATTTCACATATTTTACATATCGAAGTGTATATATATATATATATATATATATATATAAAAGGAAAGGAAAGAAACAACCAGATGCTGTCAATCAAACTGTTATCATTAGCAATTGTGATCATTTTTGATTTTTTTCTTAATGGATTTCGATCGAGGAAACATTTATGAATAAGGGAGGGGTTTGATGCCACTATTTCATGGTAATGAATTAATAATTATTAATTAACAATTTCAAAATAAGAACAAGCAATGCATTAAGGAATTTCCAGGAAAAAAGAGAAATAAATAAATACAGCAGCATTAAATTCCATTTATAAAGCTGCATCTGAACGACATCAAGGTTTCCAAAGGTTATGCAGATGGAAGCAAAGTATCCAAGTTTAGGGATTCTGCACGGCCCTTTTTTTTTTGCAGGAAGATAATCTGGGAACATTGTAGTATTGAGTCAGTTACAAACTATCCCTGTCGGAGAGAATAATAAACACTAGAGAAATATGGCTGGAAAAGAAACAATCAAGGTGTTGAAAATAGAACCTTTCCAACAATCACATGGATACAGACAACTTAAAACCCAATATTTGCCAGTACCTGCTATTGCGGCAGTCATCGATCCACTCCCTCATCACAGCGTGGTAGGTATCCAGATCTATGGACACGTCTTTCTGTTCAGGGTCCAGCATGTTGCAAAGCTCCTCCAGACCACTGTCTTCTGAGCTTCGACTGGTTGTGTGACGCAGGTAGTCCACGATATGAGACACATACACTTTACCTAAAAGCATCAGCATATTTAGGGAAGAGCAATCTTAGACTAGTGTTTCTCCACCTTAGTCCCCATGCACACTGCCCTGCATGTTTTAGATTTTTCTCTGCTTCAACACACTCAGGTCTAATGATTGCAGTTCAGCAAAGGCTGTTAATCTGATATCACGTGTGAGAAAGCTGGGAAACACATCTGTAACATTTCAGTCTCTTACAGCTAATTATCATCTCTGATCTTTTCATTTTCACAGCATTGACATTGTTCCTGCCCATATACATTCCATTCCTTTAAAGACAGAAAAAAAACCCAGCTGCCGGAAGACTTGAAATGGACAAAAGTAATAATAAATAAAAAATAGAAATCATTGCATTGATTTTAAATATCTATAAAAAAACATATTTACATATATTGATAAACAAAATAGGTAAACAAAAATGATGGAGCTCTTGAACCAAACTGCTGTTGAGCAACACATTTAGGCAATCACTGAAATCAATTGTTTTTTTTAATGTTCAGGAAATGATCAGTCAGACTTCTGCACCTGTCAACAGGTTTGCTGGTTCCCTGTTCATGAGCAAGGCACTTTAATTTGTCAGGGACAGTTTTTTTTTATAGATTTATTAACAAGAATCAAAAATATATGCTTTATTTTACTAAATTATTTAGTCATTTGTATTTACTTTTACATCTATCACAGTTTTATGTTATTTGAATTAGTGTCGTGAATTGATCACTTTCGTTAATGGGATGGTATGTAAACTTACAAGCACAACTGTATGCTTTGGTACCCAGTATTGTTACAGATGAAAGAAAAAAACAGCTATCATAGAGGTAACAAACATTATTTTGATGCTGGTGTATAAGGGATTCCTCAGGCTAGGCCTTTTCTTTCCTAAAAGAAATATCGACATCACATGAACAACTTTCATGACAGTTACAGGTTAAGGATTATACACCTCTAAATATTTAGGAGGTAAAAATTCCGCCTGGGTTTACTCCCTGGCTAAAATTACAGACAGATCACCTGCATTAATTTGGATTTTAAATCTATACAATTATAAAACTTCATGTTAAAGACAACTTTTAGAATTAATAGTTAAGAGGGAATAAATCAAACCTTACTTATGCATCAACTTGATGGCAAAAACTTTTAAAAAGTTATAATTGATTATTTCTCCTGTTGATGAGACGATGAAATTAATGAAATTCGACTTTTTTTTTTAAAGGCAGCCATTGGTTAGTAAATGAGGTCATGAAAAATCACATCTTTTTAAAACATATTAAAAGACAAAACATGGTAATGGATTTATTATTATTTCAAGTTGGAGACATGAACTTCAATGTATAATACTGATAAACTATGAATAGAACTATTTTAATTTTTGCTGATCAGAGCTATTTCTCAGTGTTAAGGAAGAAACAGCACAATGTACCCAGCTTTAAGGTTCAGGGATAGTTTTCTGTGTACCTTGAAGGTAGGTACTGTTGCATTGGTCTCTCCTTTCTCCTCTTACATAAGTCTTTTTTTCTCACTGAATAATTTCTTTTTCTTTCTACCATTCACTAGAAAATTGTTAAACATAAAAATCCCACTAAATCAATGATTTCTGAAACACTAATCAGCTAGTGTGACACTTATATCAGACACTGAAGAAAGGCTGTATGCAAACATAGTAGGCCTAGTGCAGCACTGAGAGGAATTACCTACAGATAACTTTAATCTAATAGTATTCTGGTTGTGCCGGGCGAAACATGACTTAGCAAAGATGTACTGTATGAGTGTATATTTGGGAGCATGAGTGGGCGTACCTCTGCGCTGGGTGTCACAAGCATGAAATATGGTATCGAGCAGATTCTCTTCACAGATGAGGCTGATTTCTGCCATATTTCTTTTGTTCTCCGAGTTAACCGACGAACCTGAGGAAGCTTGGATACAACACATAGCAGAGAGAGTGTGCTGAATTATGCAGAAAGCACATGATTTTCCTTCAGGCACAGTAAAAACCAGCAGCATCGGAGCCAAACATAAACTGTTGAAATGGAATGAAACTGTTGATAAAGAAACTATTTGTTTAATTAAATGAATAGGTTCTAATAGTTGCTTCTGAATTTGACAAAAAAAAGGAAAAAAAAAAGAAACATTTATTTCTAAATACAAACTGCAAGCAGATCCTTTAAAGACAGTTTGAGCGGCCCAGAAATCTTAGCTAAATTAAATGCTGGAGCTTGCTTCATTTTTTTTAAAGTAAAAAAAAAAAATCAGATTAAAAATACTTCAAGCAGATTTACACATCGTAGGTCTCCATCTCAAATTTATAAAAGAAAAAATAATAATAAAAAAAAAATAGTCCCGCAAGTTTAATAATTTACAGCAACAGGTGAAAAGCTACAGTTTTCAAACCCGGCCCCTAATCGTCGCCTTGTTTTTATATTTATTTACATGCACAGCAGTTATCACTCAATGAAAATAATCTAACTTCAATTTGGTGACACAGAAGAAAGAAAATGGGAGGCAGAAATTGTTCCTTTCCTTCGTTAATGTATATTTTAGATTTCTTGTAGTCAAAAAAAAAGGTTATTTTTGTTGTTAAAGTCATTTTTGCATAAGTCAATAGTTCGTCTGAACCTTAAGACTACAACAGTCTTAGTCAAATGTCCACAATTTGTGGACATTTGACTAAAATACCTTTTTAGGAGAGGTTTGTATACCCAAGTATCACTAGATGCTGACCTCTTCCGTTGTCCGTCATCTCTGATCTCCTACATACTTTGTTCTTATAGGTCAGCTGATGAGTCAGTACCTAGAATGAGGCAAACGCTCAGAGGGGACTGGGTCTTCTCCATAGCCGGTCCACTTTGACCATTTTTATGTCGAATTTAAAGTCTCATCTTTTCTCTTAGGTGTTTAATATACTTGCTGCTGTTTGATTTTATGCTTTTTCTTATTTTCTATAGTGTTTTTACTTTTTTTCCCTTCAAATTATTCCAATTAATTTGTAGTGCATGTAATATTTTTGAGCTTTTGTGCAGCACTTTGGCTCTGTTGGTTTTTTAAGTGCTATATGAATAAAGTGCGATTGGATTGGTTACGTCGAGTGGGGCATAAAAAGCATTTACAAATCATTATCTTGATAGCTGAGTCACTATAACTTTATTCCAGTATAAACATGCAGTTAAATTCATCTAATCATCTGAAAATATTTCCTGAAAGGAATAAAAATTGTTGCTCTGTTGCCTCTAAGATAGGGTTGTCATGATACTAAACTTTTCAACTCGATACCGATACTAAGGAAAATATTCGATACTCGATACCATTTTTGATACAACAAGGATAAAAACAAAGACTCCAAAACTCTACAGAAATATTTTCATTAATAAATAAAATACAATAAATAAATACAATAAACAATAAGAACAATATTTTGAGGTTGTATGCTGTGCACAATATTAAGCAAGCTTGATAAAAAACTTATAAAATTAAAATTAAGTGTTCTCCGCAGCTGCACCTCTTACAAAAAAAAGTCTGAAACTGAAAAGTGCACAGAATTATTCAATCACACAGTTTTCAGAAAGTGCATTGTCCTCTATTCTGCACTTTAGATGAATGACTGCTTAGGTGCCACTGGTGGTGGCACTGTATCGATACTTTTAAAAACGAGTATCGTATCCGGATACAATGTTTCAGTATCGATACTTTTTTGAGCATTGATACTTTTGACAACCCTACTCTAAGAAGAACCTTTCTAGTTTGACATTTGGTTGTTCAGCTTTGTTCCGAACATTCCAGTTTTATGAAAAGTTCAAGTAAAGTTGAATTCTTTGTGTGACAGTATATTTTTTCTTTAACGCAAACACATTTTTGAAAGGTTCAACAGACACTGTGGAAAATAAAAATATTGAACCATGAAAATAAATTAAAAACCTAAAATAAAAATGAGCACAATTCTAAAACAACCCTACCTCCTTCTCCCATGGAAAGTCTTTTCACGACCAGGGCAGGGTAGGCCAGCTCACAATCAGCAGAGTTGGTTCTATCTGCAGAGCAGAAGTTGACGTTGTAGGAGAGCGTGCTGTTACCCGGGGTGAAGGTACGGGATTGAGGAGGACTCGCTCTCTGACTGCTGCACTCTGACTGTGTGGAGTTTGGTCCGCGTGTGAATGTAAAATAAGGGGAGTCCCTAGAATGACCCGTAGGTGTTGAACAATACCTCTGCCATGCCTTAAATTGTTTAACATCACTCCCATCAGCACCTCGTCTTTCTCCTAGAGTGCTTGTGATTGTGTAGGTGACATTAGCTGGGGTTGAACGATTGCAGTCAGGAGTAGTGAGCGGGTGGTAGGAACCAAGGCCACTGCTGTGGGAAGCTGCAGAGCTCGGCATCCCCATCGCTTTCAGCTTTTCCTCCTCGTCTCTGACGAAGGCTCCTTTTTTAAGGATGGCTTCCAGGTTGTGCCTGAGTCCGGACTGAGGGCTGTCGTAACTGCTGGAAGAGAGTTTGGGAATCTGGAAAGGCGAATTGGGCTCTCGGTCACCACGCCACTGAATGGTTTGCAGCTTGCGGCAAATGCTGTCCACAGGGTTGTGTCGACGTGAGGGCTGTGGTGTGCAACAGTCCATTCTGCTCATGTTCCAGTGGTAGCGTTGACTTCCTTACTGGAGGAGAGAGTGAGGTCTGACAGGATGGAAAAAGAAAATATCTATTTTTTAAATGCATAACCATCAGGGTAAGCAGCTGCTTACTAGATAATATGCACACAATGCTTTGCAAAAATATTTATATGCCTTAAACTTCTACATTCAGTTAATATAACCACATTTTACCTCAGAAGTTAGAGCGGTAGGCATGGGATTGTTTGTGAATGATCAAAAAAACAGCACAGGAAAAAAATGCAGTGGATGAAAAAATGTCAGAAGACTGAAAAAAAATCCTTTTTTGAGTTGAACAATAATTGTGTAAAAATCAGAAATTAGGTAAGTTTAAACATTGGGTCGATGGTTCAGAAAAACAGGGTAGTAGCGATATTGCATTTTATCAAATGAGTTGCCAGTACTTATAACTATGAGTTATTTATTTCAAAAGGTGGAAAAATCTTTCATGTTTTTTGCTGTGAAATGCAGGAAAAACAACTTTTGGAGTTGGCCTTTGAGTCAGAGACTCAATTTTCTTTTAATGTTAGCTTCTAACAATATAAATTCAATTCAGCACTCGCTCTGTACAATTACAATATAGACTTCAAAGTTGACCTATACTTAAGTTACCAGTGGTGAGAAACTGGAATCATCATAAAGTGGCCTAGTGGTTAGCTAGCTCAGCATTTGCAACTTGAAGCAACGGTAAAGGTTTTAATGTTCAAAACTCATACTGAATTTTCCCCTAAAACAAGATGGTTAGGTAAAAATGTAAATGATAAATACCCTCCAGTAAGATACAATGTATATACATATATATATATGTTTTTTAATCAGGAGTTAAAATATTTGTTATTATATTGTTAGCCTTTCTCATTCATCTCTACTTTAAAACAAAAGAACAGCATTTCAAGTTAAAATAACAGAATTTAAAGTTTGGTAAACATAAAAGCAAAAATTAAATAATCAGGTTAAAGTTTCTAAAATGAAAAACATGCTAAAGTTTGTTGCCTTGACATTTAAAAGAAGCCAACGTTTCTTCTCTGAAGCACAGAGCGAAAAGATGTTTGCAGAACATCACTGCAAAAAGTTCTGAAAATAAGTAAACATTTCTTAAAATAAGTGTATTTACACTTATTTTGGGCTGGAAAATAAGATAATCTGCCAATAGAATGATGATTTTTACCCTTAAAGTAAGACAATTAGATAATATTAATTCAAAATAAGACAATGCAATTATTTTTTCCTTAATTTAGATGTAAATTGTCTTTTTCCAATGGCAAAGTGTCTCACTTACCTGCTTATTGGAGAAAAAAATACAAGACTAACCATTTTGAAGATTGATCAATTATAGAAGGAAAGTTATCCTTCCAGAAATAATCAATATTGTAAACAGAAGACATTTCATTCATTTGATAAAAGTTGCAATAAAGCTACAGCACAGAATTACCAGTTATATCCCCTCAGAAACCACATGGCTAGTGAGAAATTGCACAATGCACGTCCTGACACTTTAATTGAATTCAGTTTAATTAATATAGCGCCAATTAATAACACAAAACAATTCAACCAGATCATACAGTCAAATTGATTCTGTTTTCTATCTAAGGCAAGCCCTCACACTAAGAATGCTTGTGGTGGCAGTGGAGAGGAAAAACTCCCTTTTAACAGGAGGAAACTTCCAGAAGAACCAGACTCAGCGTGGTTCTGATTTTAATGTATAAAGTTATTTTAATACATATTCATTAATTTTTAATATTTATAGTTGGCTAGATTTCTCTCCTCAGTGGTGGAATTTATATCAATGATCAGCCCAGAATAAACTTTCCCAGCTTTAATGTACTTTAAAAACCCAACTGCTTTAATGTTTGTCAAAGGCAACTAATTTCTTTCTTATTTCTTTCAACTAATTTTTTTCAGCCTGGTATAATTCTGGTTTTCTCTGTTTTGTAACCTACATGTGGAAAAAAACAAACTTGTACAACAAATTATCTTCACATTGAATATCTGATCCTAGACGTTTTGTTTGTTTGTTTGTTTTATTTTCTTTGTTGCTTTTTTAAGCAGCAATGCTTCCTGGATAGGACCAAGTTAGGTTTGAAAAATACATACCCGAGATGAGAAGAAAAAAAAAAGCAGGAGATACAAACAGAGAAAATAAAAAGGTTAAATTGAATTCATTTTTGTTTTCTCAAACCTGGCAAGTTCTCTGACACCCCATCCCGAACAGGTGCGCATTTAATCCGCTAATTAACTGACCGGATTCTTTCTCTTAAAATATTTGGATTTTTTTTTCTTTTTGTTGTTTTATTGTAGTCGTTTTTCTTTTTTTTTTTTTTTAAATCAAATATCATACCTTTAAGACGAGCGTCTTACTAAATAAATTTTTCCACCGTTCGTCCTTCGAGCAAATTTGACGTCTCAACTTATTTTTCTAATTTTCTCAATAATTTTATCCAGACATAGAAAATAGAAACATAGAACACGCCTTTTCTTAAAATATCCCCTTATGCGTCTTTATTTTATTACCTTCGTTGTCTCGTGCACGCAAATATCCACAAAGAAACGATGAAATGTTTGATAAACTGTCCTCACAGACACGTCGTGAGCGCGCACATGTACATCGGCGCTCAGGGTAGCTGGAACTAAAACCTGGTTCTGAAAATGAGTCAACAGCTCCTCCCTGTGGTTTGACTTAGACATTACACCCAAGGAAATTTGCATATTTAAACGGTAATTATGGTGTTTTCTGCCAAACAAACTAAGAAAAAAAAAGGAAATGTCCCATTTAAAAAAATATGAACATCTAACTTAATTAACATTGGATTAAAATGTTTACAAAATTAAATAACACACCATAAAAAGCAAATAAATTCATAAAGTCAGTAAGGTGGAAGACAATGACTGGTCAAAAGGTGCCCCTTATTTAATTTTCACAGAATTGGCAACCTTATAGATATTTAAACAAGAAAAATAAATAAATAAACTTTTCAAAATTAATTTCAAAAGCAACACTTACTATCTGAAAAATAGAATAGCAAATATCAAAAATCCTTGTATTGACCCACAATGGGGAAATTGTGGTGTTACAGCAGGAAAATATCATAGCAAATGTGGTCACACAAATGTGGCCCTTAAAAAAAGTGTATAAAAATAACAGGATAAGTGACAGAGTTACTAAAATAAACAAATAAAATGCTACACGGTACAGTGTTTTTACAATATAAATACTCTGCAACTGGAAAATAAATAATCAGTCTACAGTTGTGGAAATTTTTAGGGTGTGCAAAAATGACAGCAGTATTTCTTTTAAATGACCAAGGCAGAAACTATGCAAAAATCAGCATGAATGTAATAACTGTAACATCTGCAATTAAATTCTTAATTAGTTAATTACTATGTGATGTAACTGTTTTACAGTATGTTTCCAACATTTTGTCCTTAATCCTTGACGTAGATTAAGCTTAAACTTGTAACCTCTCTACAACCTTACAGACAACGTCAGGTATTTAGGTGATGATGCAACTAAATTATATTGAAATAGGTCAAAGTGAGTAGGCAGAATTTTTTTTCTTTCTAAACGTAACCATCACAACAATGTCAAGTGTTTCCCCCAAGAGGGACCAGTAAGCGGTTTACCTCTCAGATGCTGTTTCATTCACCACAACCCCTGAGGCTGTGACGGATCTTCTGCTCTGAAGGTAAACTAAAAATATCTGGACTTCAACTAAAGAGACGTTTCTCATTGGATCAAAATAAATATAATTAATATTTGAGTTCACTTTAATAACAAAAGACGAGCATTTAAGTTTGAACTAAATTCCAGATGTTCCAATTGTGTTTTTTTATGCTAAATATGCATGATTTCCACTCATTTTCTTTTTTTTTAAAATAATTTTTCTGCCTATCGTATGGAATATTAAAGATGTAAATATATGTATGTAAAAAATATGTAAATATGCATATGCATAACCTAGAAACAGCATATCAATTTTTTGTTGATGCACCTAATACAACTCTTTACAATCAGATATCTGCAAAAGTTTTCTTTTAGGGGAGAAACGGTTCACTGCCATCATGGCCCACAGCAGAATTAACAGCTTTAAGGTAAGAAACCTATCCTGTAAACCTCTTTGATAGAAAGTGATTTTAGTGAACTCTGCCCAACGGTTATTATGAGTATAAATTCAACTCACTTACCCTCATTGGAAGCTCCAAGTGTTGCATCTTCATGGTTCTTTGGCTCATTCACACACAAAAATCCCCCTGTTGATCAACATGGAAGATAGTTCCTGTCTGCTGCTTGCCCTCATGTTGCCCAGAGCAGCCCTGTATAGGATTAAGGAGCCGCTGTCAACTGTCCTCCTATTGTGATAACAAACAGGTGAGAAGCTAATCCTAAGAAATGAAGGCCCTCTATGCAGGTTCTTTTTTTTCAAGCATGTGATTCAGCTTCCAGCTTCATGCAGATTTTAGTCATTGCCCGTCCTTTGATATGTGGAGCAGGTTTCTATTGTTCTCCCTGCCCTCCTGTTGCTCCTCTGCAACCTGCTCAGCAGAATCCACTTTCCCAGCTCACGCTAAGTCGCTGGAGCTTTGCATGTTTTCTGACCCTGAACGTCTGGGCAATGAACAGCAGGCTCAGGTAGAGATTAGACATGTGCAGACACTCACAGAGACATGCTCTCCCAAGGAGAAGCATTGACTTTGGTTCTGCGTGTTTTCATTTCAGCCTTTAACTCTGTTGAATTTATATCTGTGTGACATTTTTTGAATTGAAATCCTAATAGAATATTTCCCTTATTGGAAATTGGAAATTTAGTACGTTTATGTTAAGAAATAACATAGATCTTGATGATCAAGACGCTAAAGCTAAAGGAGCGTCACCCTCTATTAATATCATTTGACTTACTAAATACACTTTAATGTTTCTCTAATATAATTCAGTACTATTACAAAAAATACCTGTTATTATACATTTCCTTGAGCTATTTTCTGCATGTTTGATAAATGTGACCGGTTTGCAAAATTTAAACATAACCTCCAAACCGATTTAATGCCACTACACTCTCTTTTACGCTTTAGAGATACACACCAAAGCTAATAATTCGAGACACATAATCCAGGCCAAACTCTGGATGGACTGCAGTTATAGATGTTTAGCATGACTGCATGGAATTCTGTTTGCTTAATTGTGAATAGAAGAATGGAATATTTATGTAGGTACATCTGAGCATGATTCCTCTGAGGCATTTTCTTTAGAAAGGAGAGGCCGTGTGGGAAGGCAGCACCAGTACACTCACTGATTCATTACATGCGCAGTAGTCTACTGTAATCTGGGATTAGGGTGCAAGCAACCTCCTGCACCAGGAGGGAGAAGATGAAGGGCCAGCCTAATCCCAGCAGATAACTGACGGCTGGCCAGCTGGAGGTGTCTCTTTCAAAGTGGGATCACAGGACTCGGCCTTGGAAAACAGCAGGAAACCGCAACAATCCCCCCTTATCTTTTATCTTTCACAACATATGATCTTTTGTTGATTTTAGACCAATATTTTATTCAGTGTTTTGCTCCTCGATTCCCCCCCTCCAAAAACAAACACAGAACAAACTTCAGTTAATCTGCTGATGGCAGTATTTGCCATCAAAAACTATATCCATTCTAAATCTATAATATTTGCTAAACTAAATGAAAAATCTAGAACAATTCTATATTGAAGCTTTGGATTTTTAATTCAATTCAGTTTATTTATATAGCACCAGTCATATCGATTCATTTTATAATTTAACCAGATCATCCAGTCAAATTTTATTAAATTTTTCTATCTAAGGAAAGCCAGTTGATTGCATCGACTCTTTGACTCGAAGGCAATCCCTTACACTAAGCATGCTTGAAGCGACAGTAGAGAGGAAAAACTCCCTTTTAACAGGAAGAAACCTCTAGCAGCCATCTGCCGAGGCCGACCAGCATTCAAGTAGACAGAAACTTTTTATCTGTTCTTCTTTCCTGTCTTATCAGGCAGCAGACCTCATCATCCAGCTCTCTTCCACTCCAAAAATGAAACCAGATGTTGTCGACTTTGGGACGGTCTTCACTGACCACATGTTGACTGTAGAGTGGAACGCCATTGAGGGCTGGCAGACTCCCCTCATTAGACCCTTTGGGAACCTTTCACTGCACCCAGCCTGCTCATCACTACATTATGGCATTCAGGTAAACAGACTTGCAAAAGTATTCACACTCCTTAAATGGTTTAACATTTTTATGAAGTCGGCCATGTTAGAAACTGGGGAAGAGTTCCTCTTTCGAAATAACAACAAAGCTACATATAAACTGGAGAACTTTAGATCAGGGGTCTGCAACCTACAGCTCCAGAGCTACAAGTGGCTCTTCGTATCTTTTAACTGGCTCTCAAAAGTGACATAAAATGATATAAGGAGGCAGATAATGTATTATATAAACAAATACCAGTCTTAGGAGCTTTTTTTTTCTTTAAGAATAGTTGATTACATTTTCACAACAGAACGTTAAACATTGACATTAATAGGAAACGTTTTTCTTGTCATCTTCATCTTTATTAAATGTTTTCTGTTTTTCCTTATTCAAGAAATACAAATGAGCCATTTATTGTTTAAAATGGCAAGATATTAACTATATCAGATATTTAAAATAATTATAAGCTATGTTTTTTTTTTTAAATTCTATAAAATAGTTGTGCCTCGAAATGACTTGTGATCAGCTGGACTGGATAAAATTGCTCTCTAAGATTTTAAAAGCTGCAGACCCCTGTTTAGATCAACAAATATTGCTTTTGGAATGGCCTAGTCAAAGTCAAGACCTAAATATAGTGAAGTATCTTTTAAAACATTTAAAAATTTACATTGTCTTCCCTTGATGACCATCCTTATCCATTCTTTGTAAAGAACAGCCAAAGAGGTCAGCTTCTTAACATCTACATGTATATGTAATGTGAAAGAGGGGTCTGAATTCTTTTGAACAGTACTGCAAGCATTTTGACAACGAAGAAAACATTTTTCTTTTTTCATAATCTATTAAGACTGGATAGTTTTTTAAAACAATGTTCAACATTCTCTTTCTTCCTGGGAGCTGTTTGAAGGCTTGATGGTGTACCGAGGCGATGACAACCGCCTTCGTCTCTTCAGACCCCTGATGAATATGAGCCGTATGGCAAAGTCAGCGAACAGAGCTTGTCTTCCCGTAAGATGCACAAAAGAAAGAAAAAGGCTCAATAAAAATATTTATTTAAACTTCAAATAATGGGAAATTCAGATATATGAATGGTGCTGTTGTTCTGTTTACTTTTGTACAAAAAGGCCTTTGATGAGTCCGAGTTGCTGGAGTGCATCAGGAGGCTTGTAGAAATCGACCAGGACTGGGTTCCATGTTCCGAGTCCTCCAGTCTGTATATAAGGCCAACACTTATCGGCACTGAGGTCAGCAGGCTCCTTCAAACTGTAAATTTTCTCTGTGATCTAAATAGCTTATTTCTGCATGTTTCTGTCGACATGGCAGCCTTCCCTGGGAGTTAAGAAGCCGACCCGTGCCTTGCTTTATGTCATTTTGTGTCAAGCTGGCTCATACTTTAACACTGAGGGGAAGGCCCTGTCTCTGTGGGCTGACCCAAAGTACACACGGGCCTGGAAAGGAGGAACTGGAGACTGCAAAATGGGAGGGTTGGTTCAAATATAATTTATTCTCTTTGTCATGAAAAGTCTAAGTTTAACTATAATAATTGATTTGGATTTTCTGCAGGAATTATGGAGGGACTCTGTTTGCACAATATGAGGCAGGAAGTCATGGCTGTGAGCAGGTGCTATGGCTGTACGGGGAGGACCACCAGATAACTGAAGCAGGAACCATGAACATCTTTCTGCACTGGATCAATGAGGATGGAGGTTAGTGGAGATTTACTCCATATTCTTTAGCATTTTAGTTTCTCTAAAATAATCCAACATTTGCAATCAGAGGAGGAACTTGCAACTCCACCTCTAGATGGCATCATCCTTCCAGGCGTCACTCGGCAGAGCATCCTTGAACTGACAAAAAAATGGGTACGATTTAAATGACCTTTTTTTCATTAGAGCATTTTAATGAGAAAAAGCATCCATTTTAAAACTGAATTTGACAATATGTTTACCACCAACAATCCTTTCTAATATTAATGCTCATTGCGAAACCCCTAAAGTCAGCATTCCCATCTCCTGAATTGCTTTTTCTCTACTTTGAAGGATGAGTTCAAGGTGTTAGAGAGATACCTGACAATGAAGCAGCTGTGCTCGGCTCTGAAGCAGCAGCGTCTCAAAGAAATGTTTGGCTCAGGCACTGCCTGCAGGATCTGCCCCGTAGGAAACATTATGTACCAAGGAAAGGTAAGGGAGACCCTGAGAGAGACTTTTTGCACAAAATAAATGGCCAACTGGAGAAAAAAGGTAAGCCCTTAAGCCCCTCAAAGTTAGCACATGATATGTGTTTTTAAGTAGTAGGGGAACCCTGCTGGATCAGCTGAACCGAAAATGAAATCTGTGATTTCAGCTTCTTGCACTTCTGACTATTAGTTTTAGGGAATATTTAGTAATTACAGAACAACAGTTTTTAGCTGCTCAATATTATTCCCCAGTGTATTTAGAATAGATTTTTTTAAAGAGTTTGTGTCAGCTTTTGTTTCAGCTTTTCAACATGCTTTTTTTTTTTTTTTAGAGAAAACCTGTACGGAAGAGGATTAGAGCCACTGAAAAAATGAAAAAAAGTTAACTGATTTTAAAATTTTCTTTCAGGAAATATCAGAATTCTGACTTTAATGTTAGAATTCTGACTTTATTCTCAGAATTCTGACCACGATGGAAGAGATGTGTACGGAGGAAGAATAGGATTAGGACCACTACAAAAATAAAAAAAGTTAAATGATTTTTAAAATTTTATTTCAGTATAATATGGGGAAAAGTCAGTATTCTGACTTTAATCTCAGAAATCAGACTTTAATCTCAGAATTCTGACCATGAAGGAAGAAATGTGTACAGAAGAGGATTAGGATTATGGCCTTTGAAGAAAAAAAAAAGTTAACTGATTTTTAGATATTCTCTTAGTATGATATGGGAAAAAGCCAGAATTCTGACTTTAATCTCAGAATTCTGACCATGAAGGAAGAGATGTGTACGGAAGAGGATTATGATTAGGGCAAAAAAAGTCATAATTCTGAGATTAAAGACAAATTTTAGACGTTTTTCCCATATTAGACTGAAATAAAATTTAACAATCAGTTAACTTTCTTTTATTGTTTGAGTGGCCCTTATTCTGTAGTTCTGAGATTGAAACTCAACTACAAAGAAAAAAAAAGATACCTTATTTCAATTCTTATAATTTTGGACAGGGATTGCATGTCCTTAAATCTTATCATTAAAATTTCGATTTACTATCAACTATGAGAAATAATCACTTCATATGTAGCTGGAAGTTCTGTTTACATTGAAAAACAAAAACAAAAAACTCTTAAAGTTTGTTCATATTCTTCCATTAACATGTGATTTAACATCATTTAAACTTGTGTGTCTTAGATTTTGCAGCTCCCCTGTCTGGAGAAGTCTTCACTGTCTTCCAGGATTGCAGCAGAACTTGCAGATATACAGGTCAGTGGGTAAAACACAAGCACAGAGAACTCTGATGTCTACATTCAAATGGCACACTACACAATTTAGCTTAAAGTATTCAGTAATGAAGCACCACAGGCTTATAACTTCCACTTCAAAACCCCTCAAATTAAATAAAACATACCAAAATGTAATATTACATATTGCAAATAAAAGGCAACTCTTAACAAATACCCTCCCTACCAAAACTCCAATTAACTTCTGTTTCAATAATTGCATTAGGACACTGTTATCCAGGTAGGTGTTATATAACTTAATGAGAAAAAAAAATCACAGTTATAATGTTTTGAACCCTCTTTGGTTCTTATTCATCAAACTATCTCTAAGTGGGAATTTCCTTGAAGTTTATAACAAGTGAGTTTCTTATTAGAAAGTGATTAATGTCTGGGTTTCACAATAATTGTCTTGGCCAGTAAAAAATCCTCCACTCACAGCATACGTAGCTTTGTAGACTTAAACTGGTTTTTAATAGCTTTAGGCCCAGTAAGTGCTAATGGGTGTGCTAAATGTTGCTGATCTCCTGTTATTGTATTGTGTAGTGAGACTATTAGTTGGCATATAAGCTTTAATTTGATCATTATTTTATCACTTATGCTGGGAAATCCCCCCTAGCTCCAAAATCCTACACCCAATGGACACTACATGTAATTTCAACATTGTGTCTGGTTATATTCGACGCACGGCCAGCAGTGTCTCTTGTGAATATTCCTGTTTAGTAATTCTGCCAAACCTGGTTAGTCATTGGACTACACATGAACCTTCAGGGTAAGTCTTCATGCAAATCTAGACAGAGATTTCATTTCAGGTACGCTGAAATTTCCTTTACCATACCGTTGTTTGCAGAAATAATAAACCTTATGAACATCTCATAAGTTACATTCCAACCAGGCTTTATTAGGATGTAGAGATAGCCAAACACAAAACAGTGCGTAGCTTACTTCTGTTGTCAGTGGAAGCTAAAATAAGGAGTATACATTCACCCTCAATTTGCCTCAATTAGAATTTTTGTTTATCCAGCCTTGCACATCCTTAGATTGAGATTGACGGAGAGTGTCTTTGAGAATCTCATACTTTCCCCAGGTTTTAAATCAGATTCAAGACTTCAATCTGAAAAACTCAGAGGCAATACAAAGGCTTGTCACTGGGGTGGAAAAAACCCCTATACCCTCAACAGTGGCTAACCATCTGTACCCCCAATAGATTGTACCTCATAAGTTTAGAGTTGTATCTTTGGGGACAACCTCGTACCCTATTGGAAAAGTAATAAACTGAAACTTGTCCATCCGTCTTCTCCCATTTACTCTGTTAGGGTCTTGGTGGGGCCGGAGCTCTCTGGCAGTCTCTGGGAGAAAGGCGGTAGACCCTTGACAGGCTGCCAGTCTGTCACAGGGCAACATAGGACACACAACTACACGCACACACACCATTAATCTCAAGGACAATTTAGCGAAGCAAATTAACCTAAAACTCATGTTTCTGGAGTGACGAAGCTGACGTTCCCGCAGAAAACCCATGCATGCAAACTCCCTGCAGAGAGACACACACCGTGCAGCTCATATAAGTTAATATTTGTAATATTTTTTCTTATTTAGTATTATTGGTAATAAAAAATCACTTACAACTTTGATTGTCATTTTGTATACCGTGACTGGCTGGATGTGCTCTCTTCATTCTTTAAAATGGGAGCTGACTCAGTGCTCGTCGGCCTGGCTGTGTGTTTCCTGGATGGGGCCACCTTTTACAGCTGCTTTTTGTATCTCTGCTTCTGTCTCCTTGAACCCAAGTCGGCCTCAGCAGATGGCTGCTCACACTGAGCCTGGTACTGCTGGAGGTTTCTTCCTGTTAAAAGGGAGTTTTTTCCTCTCCACTGTCGCTACAAGCATGCTTAGTGTGAGGGATTGCATTTGAGTCAATGAGTCAATGCAATCAACTGGTTTTCCTCAGACAGAAAACTTTGAATCAATTTGACTGTATGATCTGGTTGAACTGTAAAGTGCCTTGAGATGACTTGTGTTGTGAATTGGCGCTATATAAATAAACTGAATTGAATTGAAATTATACACAGAGTGTACACAGAACAAAATTTTGTTTAGTAAAGCTTTTCAGACAGTAGATGAACATTTCCATTCTATAAAGTGCAGCAGTGATCAAATGTAAACAGTGTGGGAGAAAAAATGTGGCGCAAAGAAATGCATTTATATGGAGGCTCAGAGCGTTACGGGCTCGGGAAACGCAGCGCTGGGATGAGATGTCTTTTATGGAGGGAAGAGGAGCCTCGATGATCCTCTCCGCTGTTCTCACCACTCTTCTCACTTTCTTCCAGTCTGAGGCGCTGCAGCCTCCACAGCACACATTGAGACAGCTGGTCAGAATGCTCTCTATGGTGCTTCTTTAGAAGGTGATGAGTATGGGTGGGGCAGGTGGGTTCTCGTCATTGTCCACAGGAAAGAAATGCGCTTTTGTGCCCTTTTGACCAATGAGGTGGTGTTAGCCCAGGTGAGGTCTGGGATGTGCACCCTCAGGAATTTGGTGCTGCTGACCACCTCCACAGCTGAGCTGTTGATGACCAGTGGAGCGTGGTTAGGCCGGTTCTTCCTGAAGTCCAAGATGATCTCCTTCGTCTTTTCCACCTTCAGATTCAGGTTGTTGTCTCTGCACCAGTCCACCAGCTGCTGCACCTCCTCTCTGTAGTCCGGGTCATTGTCATGTTTGAAGAGCCCCACCACCGTAATGTCGTTTGCAAATTGTCTGCACGATTGTAATAGGTGGTGAATCTGGGGGCACAGTCGTGTTTCATAAGAGTGAAGAGCAGGACGCAGTCCTGAGGGGAGCCTGTGCTTAGGGTGATGACATCAGAGGTGTTCTATCCGAACTGGCTGAGGTCTGTTTGTGAGAAAGTCTAAGAGCCAATTGCAGGGGGATATAGTGAAGCCCAGCTGTTCCAGTTTTCCTATCACATGCTGTGGGATGATGGTGTTGAAAGCTGAACTGAAGTCCAGGAACAGCATCCACATAAGGGTGTTTTTCTCCTCCAGATGTGCTAGGCTGGGGTGAAGAGCAGAGGAGGTGGCGGCTTCAGTGGAGTGGTTTTATCAGTAGGCAAACTGGAACAGGTTGAAAATTTTGGTGGGAGACTCAACACACTTTATTCTTTAACCAGCCTTGTGAAGCGCCTCATCA
>NW_015150481.1:1083564-1088123 GCF_000732505.1 Cyprinodon variegatus
ACTCATACTATACTATTTTAAGAGTGTAACTGTTATGCTAATACTGTAAACCGTGACATGATTAAATCTAATTTAACAGCTTGCTTGTAATTATTTATGAATGTCTACAACATTCCCTGTTAGCTTTTATCAGAACCACTAAAAGGACTACCGGTAATCAGAAGTAGGCATTAAGGTCAGTTATTCTATCCAGCTTGAACCATCATGTTTTTAAAAAGAATGGATGCATGACTACTAAATATCCCATACTATTCCAATGATGTTTCCACTCTCAAGTTTTTTAAGCTTCTAACAAGTTTCCTGCAGGATCATTTCCATCCATCATCCTATCCTCTCTGTCCGACTTCCCCACTCACAGCATAATACTGCCACCACCCTGTCCTGCGCTCAGGGTGATATGCATGTAGAAATTTCTATGCATGTCAGAAATGTTATTATTTTCCTCCCATGTCCCAATTATACTTTGTGTTGGTATGTTGTATCAAATTCTGAATAAAAACAGTTTTATTTGTTGCAATGTAACAAATGTCCTAGATTTTTAAGGATGTTTCACGAGATAATGATATACATTAGATCATTAGCTGAGTCACGAGGGGCAAAAACATTAGTAGAAATGCATCCACCAAAATGTTATAACGCAGATTACTGACACCAAGAGAGGAACTTTAGGCAATCCCACATCACAGACGACAAGAACCTTAGACCTTAGAATCCAGTCTGCTTGCCTGCTGCTTAAATTTGAGAGATACCAGAGCATCAAAGGAGAAACACTCAAATTATACATGCATATGGCTTTTAAGAATAACCTCAAATTCATATATAAATTAGTCACTCAAGTTTTGCATCCCATTCCTATTGATCTCAGTAATGTCCTCCAAGCTCTTAGATCAGTTTGTGTGATTATCTTGTCAACTTGGTGTTTGATTTCTCTGCTGTTTCTCTTGATCTTCTGTGCTCTTGTGCTTTTTCTTTTTAAAAGTCAATTAGCATATCTAGCCACTTCATCACGCAAGTATGTGCTAAGAATGCTACATCTGCAGAAGCGATAAGATCCTCCCTCATCATGAGTCCTTCAGAGAGTAAGCGGCCGAAAGTGACAGTTGACGGCAATGCTGGCGGAGCTACGGAGATAGGGTTAAGACAAACTCCTGAATTCTCTCATTATGCTCGTTGTAATTGCACAAACCCAATTATTGCCTCAGCCTTGTGTGATCTTCAAAGCCAAGATGGTGCAAATGAAGCCTGGAACAAGTGGGAGAGGAGGAGGGAGCTTAATGAACAATAAAATCGACAAAACGCTGGGAAACGCTGCAGCTCCTTCCTCAACGCTGTTAAATCTGTTGACATTTCATTTGGAGGGAAGCTGTACAGTGCACCCCCCCTCCACCCACCCATCCTGAAGACAACATTGTGCAACAAACAAATGAGTGGTCCGAGGCTGCAGATGAAAGATGGGTTTACTAAGTCGCCCTGCTGTTCCTCTTTCAAGTTAATTAGAAATCACATTCTTTTGTTTCTCCTTCACAGGCGTTTATTTACTTTCTCACTCCAACCATTAGAACAAATTTGCAACATGAGACACGAATAATTGGATTTGTCTCCGCGCCTGTCACGGATTGGGGAGCATTTTGTTTTGATTTTTGTTATAGTTTCTCGCTACTCTGTTGTGTGGCGTTGTGTTCTGTCGCTGACAGAGTTTGCTGATTTGCTTAAGGATATTTGAGGTTTTCTTTATATGATTATTTGTGTTTTCCTCGCAATTAAGCGGCAAAGTTTAGTGCTTAGCAGCTTAGTGAGATGCTATTTTTCTTGTTGTATAGGCCTCGGAGGATAAAAGTTTGTCATTTAACCTTCTCTGAACAAATTTCAGTCTTTTACAGCATTTTTCTTACTTTTTACAGCATGGCCGCTGTGTGAGTGACTGGACTCACCTGGTATAGCAGCGATGAAGAAGCTTGGACTGGCCTGTGACAAAACCACCTGAATGAGGCTCTTCATGTGCATCAGACTGATCTATACACAACAAAAACATATGTAGTTTTACACTAAGATTAATTTGTTGGTGATGCCAACTTCAAGCTAAATAACTGTAGTTGTGCAATGTTGCACTTTAACCAACATAACTGTCCAAAATAATTAGCTAAAGCAGCTTGATGTCTCATGTAATAGTGCACAATATTTTACACAAACCAGCAATTCTGTTCTTGTTTTTGTTATAAGTAACAACCAACTTATTTCTATTCTACCAATGTGTAAAACATGTAAGAATTACAAAGAACCTTGTAGGGAACCTGTCTGGCTTTTAACATAAAGAATGCTGTTTTAATTAAAATTATTTCAGTTTATCTATATAGCACCAATTCACAACACGTCATCTCAAAAGACTTGAGTTTCTCACACTGAGCATGTATGCAGCAAAAGTCAAGAGGAAAAACTCCAAGCCGAATCATCAGCAGAACCAGGCTTAGTGTGAGAGACTTTCTGCTAAGGCCAACTGGGGCTTCTAGATGACTTCTAGATGAAGCAGACATACAAAAATGACATAGAAGTACTGATCCCTTATAATTTCTATGTTAGAAAAGCTAACGGTAAACTAGCTCCACAGGTGTTTATATCTAGCAAAGAATCAGTTGAGAAGATGAAGTCTGATCACATAAAGGTAGCCACAGTAAAGGCTGAGCCCATAGCTATATCCAAGGAAGATAGGGACTAAACACTGAAAACCAGGCAAAATTCTATCATCAGTGATCCAAGGTATTGATGGCAGCAGCACAGCTAATATTTCTCTCCAGATTGGAGTCACAGAAAAACAGAAACAGAGTGGTTGAAGCTACTATAGCGGGAAAAAGCAGAGAACACATAAAGTTACCGGTTGAACTATCACCAATGATGCTGAATGGGAGAATAGAGATAGAATGAAGCAGAATAATGAAAAGTAGTCCTTATGTCCTCCAGGAGATTAGGCCTATAGCAGCATAACTATGGAGATAGCTCAGGATAACCTGGTCACTCTAACTACAGTATAAGCTTGATCAAAGGAAAAGTGTTAAGCCTAGCCTTAAAAGTAGACGGGGTTCCCATTTTTTTAGTCATCCTGGATCAAAAACATACTGTAGTTGGTTCCAGAAGTGAAGAGCCTTATAACTAAAAGATCTTCCTCCCATTCTAATTTTAGAAATTCTAGGAACCACTAGTAAACCTGCAGTTTGAGATTGAAATGCTCTGTTAGGAACACAAGGAATGATCAGATCTCTGATATAAGATGGAACTTGGTTATTTAGAGCTTTATATGTAAGAGGGAGGACTTTAAATTCTATTATCTTTTTAAAGCAATAGCCTACTTAATATTTTGGTGTTTAATTGTGATTTTTGAAAAACAGCCCTGAAAACTGAACAAAAGAAAATATACCTTACCAGGCTATAGACCTTAAATGGTATTTTACATAAACTCCTGCTATGATTATTTGAATCACTGGTGTTCTACTGAAGGTCAAAGGGTTTGATGCATTTGTAAACTTCTGTTCATGAGGCTGTTCCTAAATTCTACAATCATGAATTGAAAAACTTTGGAACACTTGCAAACTGATTTTAACCAAGCTATTCAATTCAATTTCAGTTCAGTTTATTTATATAGCACCAATTCACAACACGTGTCAACACATGTCACTTTACAGTTCACCAGATCATACAGTCAAATTGAGTCAAAGTTTTCTATCTAAGGAAAACCAGTTGATTGCATCGACTCATTGATTCGGATGCAATCCCTCACACTAAGCATGCTTGTAGCGACAGTGGAGAGGAAAAACTCCCTTTTATCAGAAAGAAACCTCCAGCAGAACCAGGCTCAGTGTGAGTGGCCATCTGCTGAGGCCGACTGGGGTTCGAGGAGACAGAAGTAGAGATACAAAAAGCAACTGTAAAAGGCGGCCCCGTCCAGGAAACACACAGCCAGGCAGACAAGCTCCGAGCCAGCTCCCATGTCAGAGGACGAAAAGAGAACATCCAGCCAGTCACGGTCAGAGAAACAGGACTACGGGACACTGAAAAACAGGCCGATCTCCAACATCTATAAACAAAGGTGTTGATGGCAGCCGCACCGCTGATACTTCTCTCCAGGATGGAGTCACAGTCAAACAGGAACATATGAGGCAAAGCTACTATGAGAAAAAGCAGAGAGAGCATAAGGTTAGAGATTGAACAAAAAAATTCTGCAGAGATGGAGAATAGAGATAGAATGAAGCAGAATGATGAAACGGGGGTCCCTACGTCCTCAAGAAGTCTAAACCTATAGCAGCATAACTATAGAGATAGCTCAGGATAACCTGAGCCACTCTAACTATAAGCTTTATCAAAAAGGAAAGTTTTAAGCCTAGTCTTAAAAGTAAACAGGGTGTCTACCTCACTACCTCATTTTTGCAATATTCCTCAGATGAAAGAAGGAAATTCTAGAATCCTCTTTGATATGGGATTTATATAACAGGTCCTGATTAAAAACAACACCAAGATTTTTTACTTTATTATCTGAAATCAGTTTAATCCCATCCAAATGAAGTGACTGG
>NW_015150481.1:1088956-1120403 GCF_000732505.1 Cyprinodon variegatus
ATAGTGGATGAAAAAGTAGTGTACTTGACATTTCCCAGAATGCACCTTGAAAAGTGATCATCCATAGTCACTAGACGAGCAGATATATCCTAGAGTGCTTTGCAAGAGTTTTCCTCGCAAATCATCATGGGATTTGTTGTGGCTGCGAGAAAGACAGCACAAACACAGTGCAGGGAGGCGACGTTATGTGACCAACACTTTGCTTCTCTCTAATTTCTGTTATTGCAGAATTTCTTTTTTTTAAGCTTTCCATACTGTATGCATGTTTTTTGTGTGTATGCCTAATTTTTGTGTTTGCTACCCTTACGTCCTGTTAAGGTTTAAAGTACTTTAATGTCTTTGCAGTGAACTTGTACCTCCCAGCCACCACAGGTTCTTACATAAACAAATAAAACTGAGGTCTGACTCGATAGGTGACAAAATGTCTAAAAGTTAAAAATTTTGTATGGAAATGTCATCCAGGACAAGCAATACTATGTGTAGGGCGTGGAACTTGTAGATGGAGCTGAATAAAATTAGAATTAAGTGCAACAAATTGAAAGAAAGGATAAACTGATTTATTAAATCAACACTTTTAGAGAAAAAGCTGTATAATTTCACAAATATCGTACCTTGTTGTTGAAATGCACACATAATTCTTGTTGCAGGTTATCAAACAGTAAAGGTGATTAACTGAGAGGATACTGAGTGGATTTCTGAACATAAGGTCCACAGTTCTAAGGCTGTGCAGAAACACTTCTACAATCCTTAATGTTTTAGGCGGCCATTGCAACTGTTTCGTTGTCTACCCCACTGCCCCCCCACACACGCACACACACACTGCACACACACACACACACACATGCAAAAAGGAGAACCTGGAACAGAACCAAAGCCATCAGCATAATGGAGTCATAACAGGAACCCATCAAACTGGAGTGCGCTTGGCTATTTGTTCACCAGTGCGCCCATGTGCACACAATATAAATTAGGAATCACAGTGGTACTTTAGACATGAGAAATCTGGAGGTAAATGTATTCACAAGCAAATTATAGCCCGATTAATCTTGTCTGTCTGCAAATGTGTGACAGTGTGTGCGCGGGGGGGAAACCCAGTCATGTTGGGGATGTGTTCTGTCTCTTTGTGGAGACGACTCATTTTGGCAGCAGCTCCTTTCTTGTGTGCAGTGAACACAGCTGGTGCAGAGACTCGCACAGGCAGATGCAAACCCAACACCACGGCTTTAAAATGCCAAACATCATCGAGTCTGTTAAATCTAGGCCACCAGTGGAGTTTCCACAGTGCCTCCTACATTTGTCTTTTTATAAACTCCGTGAAGTCTATTCTAATTTATTGCTTAAACCCATTTGTCTCTAATCCTTAGTTATTTATAAGACTTGGTAGCTCCAGTTCTCCCTAAGTGGATCATAACGATTTAATTTAAGATGATCTAAAAATCTTTTACTCCTGTGAGTTTTTGTATTGAATGCTGACTTTATTCCACTGTCATCTTGGCGTACCTGACATCACAGCTTTATTAGTTTTGCTTTTATATTTTGTTGCAATTGAGCTTTAAATGTTGTGCCTTATTGTGCCTTTTCTATTTCCACATTTTGACTAGTTATGTTGACAGACTGTAACCTAAAACTCCATCATCAAAAGTAAGAGTCTGAAAGTTTGTTTTCAGCCCTGCTGAGAACCACTTTCCACTGCAAGTCTTTAAGGATGTGCCCAGAGGTGAGTACCCAAAAATGTTACTCATGTAAGAGTAGCACTACTTAACATTTTTCACTCAAGTAAAGG
This sequence comes from Cyprinodon variegatus, assembly GCF_000732505.1. Taxonomy (NCBI): domain Eukaryota; kingdom Metazoa; phylum Chordata; class Actinopteri; order Cyprinodontiformes; family Cyprinodontidae; genus Cyprinodon; species Cyprinodon variegatus. The sequence goes on from NW_015150481.1 coordinate 1,090,740, forward strand.
TAAAAATGTATTAAGTAAAAATGCTACCTGAGTACTGAGTAACTGTTGGATAATGACATCGGATTTGATATTTATAAATGATGCATGCAAACTGACGTTATGTGGAAGTTCTGGCATTTTAAATACTCAAACGCCTAAAGAATACAAATAAATGTCATGAATATAAAAGAACAAATTTGTGTAGAAGAAATACTTTTACCATTTTTTTTCAGCATAAAACTTAGAAACCCAATCCTTACAATAAGACAGCATATATGTTAGGACAGTGTAATAATCTTCCACTGTTAATATCTACTTTTTACTGTATGTTTACCTGATTTTGGAATAGTTCAAATTACTCTTAGAGGACAGAGTAGTCAGATATTTTATTCACATAGGTGTAGCGATACTTTACAAGAATATTACTGAAGTAAAAGTAGTAGTAAAAGCACAATAAACCTACATCTAAAAGTTAAGTTTAAATTATTACTGAAATAAAGGTAACAGAGTAAATGTAACTAATTATTACCCACCTGTGGATATGTCCCTACCAGCTTTGCATCTTTTGATATCTCTACCCCTTTGTATCTTTTTCAACACCTCAAGCTCTGTGACACTAGATAGAAACCGTCTACAAACTGCTATATTTGAAGTTGCCATTCTCAATTTAACGTTTCATTTCATGTTCACTCTATTCTTTGATACTAACTATTGTTGGCTGTTGAACCTTGACTACAGTCGTAACTCTTTTTCATGCCCTGGTAAATGTATTTCTGGTTTCATTTTTTTCTTTAGCTCCATCCATTTTCTTAGACAACTTTTATTGACATTTTTTAAACACAGAGTGCACACAGAACAAAATTTCATTTTGTACAGCATTCATGACATTTCTATTACTTAAAATGCAGTAGTGATCAAATGTAAACAGTGTGGGAGAAAAAACATGGTGCAAAAAACCTATTGATATGGAAGTTCAGACATGATGAGATGATTTACAGTTTTTCAACAGTTCAGCAATATAATGGTGGTGAGGAAGAAGCTGTTTTAGAATCTGCTGGACCTGCATCGGATGCTGTGAAGCCTCTCCCCAGAGGGCAGCAGGGAGAACAGTCCATGATGGGGGTGTGAGGGGTCATTTATGCTGATACGGGCTCCGGACACGCAGCGATGGGATGAAATGTCTTTTATGGAGGGAAGAGGAGCCCTGATGATCTTCTCTCTCACCACTCTCCTCACCCTCTTCCAGTCTGTGATGCTGCAGCCTCCACGCCACACAGTGAGACAGCTGGTCAGAACGCTCTCTATGGTGCTTCTGTAGAAGGTGGTGAGGATGGGCGGGGGCAGGTGGGCTCTCCTCATCTTCCACAGGAAGTACATGTGCTTTTGTACCCTCTTGACCAGTGAGGCCATGTTTGCAGTCCAGTTGAGGTTGTCTGTTATGTGCACCCCTTCTCAACAAGTCTGATGAACTTCCATTCCTCTATTGGAGAAAAGCAAATGTAGAGCTGCTTAATATCAAGCAAGATGCAGTATGTGATAATATCAGTAAACGGTGGGATAATGATACAACTTTAAAATGATTTGTGATGAATAAACAAATCTTTGTTTAGAGTCTCTTTATTTTGGGTTCATTGCAAATTTACACACCATTCAGTTTTTTGCTCAATTTACCTCCTCGCTTACTTTGCCCCCTAAACCAAACTGGTTTTCTACTTTTTTTTTCTTTTTTTTTTAGAAAACCCCTGAGGCCTTCACAAAACAACTGAGGATTAAGTTACTTAGACTACCGTATTTAAACATTTGTAGACTTTTAAAGGCAGTTAGTTGCACTGTATTGAATTTAAGAGTGTCGAAGTAGTTTATCATTTTCTTTTTGCTTCACCCTTCATTTTGAAATTGGCTTTGGTGTATCGCATCAAAGAGGTACCATCACTCTTCTAAGGCATTGTAGTCTGACTCACAATGTCAAGAAGGAAACCAAGACCAATAAAGTTTTAGCTCACATAGTTTTCACATAAAAATTAAGAAAAGGCAATTCTTAAAAGATAAATAAAACCAAGACACCAAAAACACATTTAATTAAAACATCAAAATAGAAATGAGATAAAGAAAGATCATGTGATTTTTTTTTAATTAAAAAAATGACTTAAAAAACAAAGTGAAGATGTATTTCTAATATTTAAAGACAATGTATTTCATAGTTTGGAAGCATCAACATAAAACAATTAAACTTCAATCAATTTCAATAGGTTTCATCTATTTTTCAAGATAACCAAAAAACAGCAAATCAGATGGGATTAGAGGATCAGGAACATTTAGGCATTTGTAAGCCAATGTTAGAATGTGAAAGTTTATTTTTTTTCTTGTATAGGGAGTTAGTGAAGACAGGACAGGATAGAGGAGATGTGTTTTGATATGGGGAAGCAGCATTTTGAACAAGCAGAGGATGTGAAGGGTATGTTGGAATGACACCAGCATGAAGTGCATCATGATAGTCAAGAAAAACTGAGATAAATGGGTCAGTCATGCCTCAACAAAACTGGTTGAAATTTTATTTATTTATTGCCAATTGCCCTTAATTCCATGTCCTTTTATCTAATTTGAATTCAGGCAACTAAAATGTAGTGGGATGTCTGGTGTACTAGGAGGGCCTAATGAAATAACTGCTGTTATGATTTAATTGAGGCTAAAAACATTGAAAGCCATCAATGTTGACATCTCCAAGACATATTTTCTGGAATGGAAGGAGCATCTATTATCAGGCATAGGGGTAGGTAGATCTGGCAGTCTAAGGTGCAGCAGTTGTATAATCTTATACCCCAAAGGGAGTAGGTATAAAAAAAAGAAAAGAGGAAAGGCTTAGGTGGAAAGAGCAATTTCCAACTTTACATCAAACAGTTCTGCAATTAAAAAAGGAACAAAGTAAGTCCTGCAACTGTTATCCCGACCAAATGGTCCATGTTTTATGGTTTTTACGAGATCAAATTATGCAAAAGCGTCTCTTAGCTCATATATTCCCCTCTGTCTCATAAAGTCTTTCTCCTCTCTCTATACCGCCTTCAGCTCCCCCCTTCTTACCTCTCTAAGATCACAAAGTCCAACCTCTGTTATAGAGACCAGGGACCTTGGCAGGCCTCTCCCATAGGCCTGAAGATGGGGAGGATGTTTTAATTGTCACTTCTTGTTAGGGAAGCCTTGTTATTCCAGCAGGGACAAAGGGGATGGGGGGGATTGTGGGAATATACAGGGGAAATGGAGAGAAAGGGAGAAGGAGGGAGAAAGAGAGAGATATGGCACCCATTCAGCTACTAAGAGCGATATTTGGCTAGGAGCAGCATGTCTTCATCTCCCCCTTTGCTCTTCCTCTCTCAACCGGCCGGGGCATGATCTGATTTGACAAGTGCAGCGCTGTCATCTTGAGTTCGTCCAATTTGAAATTCTAATTAATGCACTCGGCGCCACTTTGTGTTTTTGTCGTTGTTGCTGTGTTGTTTTCCTCTTGTCCTGCTTGGTCTCAGGCCAGTTTGCCTCCTGTTTGTCTTTTCTGTAACCTTCGTCCTTCACACACTTCTTCCAGTCTCCTTTAATCTGGGCGCTGTTGCTGCACCGCTGGTCGCCGTGGGTGAGATCTTGGTCTCGCACCACGACAGATTATATCAGTGGCTTTGGGCACCTAATTAGAATCGCACTGTTTGTAGTGTTGCATGCATTTGTTTCTCCTAGAATCCTAATGAAGAAGCAAAAGGAGAGACAACAGCTACTGATCTCTAATGCTTAAGAGAGGGATAGTGCCTCCGTCTGCCTTTCTAAAGGTTTTCATATCAGTTTTTGAGTTCAGGTGAAAGGAAAATCTGTTCCCTCTATCAGTGGCTAACTTTAACTTTTAAAATTGTTTTTTTTTTTATGTTCTAAATAATTTTTTTTACATTACCTCTGATAAAGCGGTACAGCACTCCCCCCACTACTTGACTGGTAGAGATGTGCTACTTTAAAATGTATTATTTTGTAATGCAATGTTTTCATAATCAGAATAATGAAAAATGGTCCTTATGTACTCCAGCAGACAAAGCCTATAGCAGCATAACTATAGAGATAGTTCAGGATAACCTGAGCCACTCTGACTTTAAGCTTTATCAAAGGGAAAGTGTTAAGCCTTGCCTTAAAAGTGTTAATAAGTGTTTTACAAAATTGGAACTCTGTTCCAAGTTGATACGTATAAGTGCCTAATTAATGATCAACACTTTACTGAATATCTGTAATATAAAATTGACATAAATCAGATTTATTTCTTAGCTATATTTTGAATTGATACACAAGTGAAAATCTAGGAAAAGTCCAGAGTGAAAAGCTGCATCCCCAAAATAAGAACACTGAAACAATCGGGGCAGAGATTTGTCATGGACACCTATTGTTATCTCTCTGCCTCACATGCAGTAAGGAGAAGGGTACAGGACAGGCTGAAATACGTAAATACAGATAAAGAAAAATAAGCTGACCCTCTCAATTACCCCCCAGCCTATTTAAATAGGTAAACAAAGAAAAGTCAACAGAATTAAAGTACATATTGCAATTGGATAAACTACAATCTAGATACAAATGTAAAATGTATAATTTTAATTTGGTAGTTAATGTTTTTAATTCAACATAGCTAGAAATACATTTTTTTAAAACATATCATAGAATTGGTAACTAGTCTATTCAACTGATTTCTACCAGTAGGGGCAGCAGGAACAGAATAAATCATGTCCTAAAATAGGCTGCAAAGTATTATGGTTCAACTGAATTATGTATTTTATCATTTGTTGCCTTTTTTTAGAAACAATGGAAGGTTTTTGCAGGTAAGCGCCTCCCCCTACCTCCCATCGATCTACGAAGGGACAAAGGGCCATCTAGTCCCCTGCAAAACGAGGAAACTGGTACCCCTCCAACACTGGTCAAATTATAATTCAAATTATATATTCAAATTGCAGTTCAAATTGAAATTAAACAGTAATTCTAAGTAATGAACTTATTCAGCATCCCATCAAGTTTGGCAAAAGCCTGGTTACAAGCCATTCATTTGATTATGCTGTGTTGGAGCAGGGATGCATCTAAAACCTGCAGGACAGTAGATCTTTAGGACCTGAGTAGGACACCCCTGCTCTACATCTTTTCATCAGTGCTTACTGAATATATTGAAATACTAACTTCATCATCATTAGGTAATAATATATTGTTTGTAGTTCTAATAATCATAAACCAAGATAATAAATTATGCTGAATTGCAGCTGTGCTTTTATCCTATTTGTTTAAAAGGTAATGAAGAAAATACAAAAAAAAAGAAATGTACACCTTTTCCTACCAGTTGGTGGTGCTGTCTCCAAACAATTCATTCAGAGTCAAATGGATTCCTCACAGAGCAAGGACAGAACACATAGGGAATAGAGAGAGAAGGGAGTTTTTGGAGGTCTGCCAGTGATGCTGAAAAACTGCTGCAGAACTAATCTATTTCCATGGCCATCCTAATCCATGAACACAACGGTGGCATCATTTAATCACAAAATCATCATCACCATTATCACCATCATCCTCTTCTCACTCAATACTCACCCCCTCTGTGGCATTAATAAAAGTGTAATTTTTCCTCTTTTTTTGGTAAATAAGAGCTCATGATTAAGAGCAGATTAGCCTGCCTCTAAGTTGGACAGACAGGCGGTGATGGGTTTTGTTAACGCAGGGGTAACACTGGGTGTCAGTTGTGTGCGCCTGACATTACATCAGCGTTATCCTCCTGCTGCTCATGTTATCACTCCTGGCTTAGAGTTTTAGGGGGACTTTTTAACAGCAGCACTGCTTAAGAGCTTAGAGTAAATGGATGGATGGATAGATGGATGGATGAAGATCAGGCATAAACACACGTCCACGGAAAGATCAGTGTCACTCAGGCAGCTCCAGAGCTAAAACCTGATCTGCTTTGTGCTGAAAGCTGTTTTATTTCTCACCACTGTTGTAATGGAGAGGCGCTACTGTCACGAAGTGTCGAACAGTAGGAAACCAGCTTCAGTAATAAATATGAACCATGCTAGCGTATTTCATGATGCAAAACTAAAGACCTTTGTATTGTGCAAAAGTCCAGTGCATCCACAGTTAGTGTTTACACCCTTGTCAGTACCCTTCTGCAAGGAATTCATCTAAATAGCTGCAAATTCTTCATCAAGAAACTAAAAGCTACAATCCATGGAAGTAAAAGGATAATTCAAATAAATTACTTGTTAATTGATGAATAAATGTGGATTTAAATGGCATATGCCTAAAATTAATTTAAACTAACCCTGCACAAGTTTCTGTTACAGTTCTTTTAAGAACATCACCCAAAAATGCTGCATCTACCAGTTTTCCCAAACTGGCACATTGAGTAATACAGGCTGCCCCTCCCCCACTTGTTCTGCATTTTGTGTAGTAAATTTGCATTGAAAGTCAGTGCTTTAAGTTTGGAATGACTGGCTGCTGGACTTGGAGTTACGCTATGAGATGGAAAACAGTGGAATTAACTATTTATTTTGGAACAATAACCACTTATTCCCACAACTTTTGAATTAGCAAGCAAATCAGTGTGCTGTTTAAATTGGGTTTAGCAATTTTAAGCACCCATTTATATATATATTGATAGAACACAGTACATGTTAACACTTACAAAAGTGCCCCCCAAGTAAATTTTGACTTTTTTCAGCCAATTAAAAGTTATGTTGGAAAAAAAAGAACATTTCTTTTTAAATGTTGCACAATAATATAAAAAAAGAAGATATAAAAGATGACATATTCGTGTGCTTTATATGTATTTTGGTGGTTTGAAAATCGTGCTGCACACTCACAATCAGAAGATCAAAATGATCAGCCTTTTTATAACATCACTGAAGGAAACCAAAACTCCCTTACTAAAATACAATCTTTTTAAAAAAACGACATTTGTCAAGCTAAAAGGCAGACACTTGAAGTAGCCAACTGTAGGCTGCTATTAGAGCAAAAAGCTCATACCAGGTACCATCATCTTGTAACGCACCCAGTGTCATTTAAGAAAAGAGGAAAAACAGAAAATTGTATAATAACCTGTAGAACAGACTTGTAAAATCTTATGAATTAGAAGGGTATATTCTATTGTGATTTTGCAGACTATGATTATGTCTGTGCATAAAAAACATAACGACTGAAATGTTGTTCAACGCAACAAATTGATTAATCTGGTTAATATTTTAATCAAAAGCAAGAGGCTATAAGAATTTATGTCGGTATAAAACATTTGTTTTAATACACTTTAAGATTAAGAAATTATATTTTTACTCAAAATTAAAGATACCAGAATATCATAACAGACCTTGGTTAGAGCTTCACATCTTTTAGGATCATGCTTTTTGCAGATGATGCTGTTCTGTTTGAATCTTCGGGCCATGACCTCCAGCAAGCACTGGATTAGTTCCATTAGCAAATGAAGCAACTAGGATGGGATTTAGTTCCTTTAAGTTTTGTGCCATGGTTTTTAACCCAGAAAAAATTGCATTGCTCCTTCTTGGTTGGGGTCAGTCTTTGCCCCGAGCAGAGCAGTTCAAAGATCTTGGTGCTTTGTTCACATTTAATGGTAGAACGGAGCAGGAGATTGATAAAAAGAAATGGCCTTTTTATATAGCTGTGTACAGCCATTCATCCAGCCCTTTGTGGGGAAGATAATGTCCATCTATCCTCCGTTTTCATTAGATATGGATGTGAACGAAGGAACACAATCTTTGAACATGGCTGCGGAAAACAGCTTGCTCTGTAGGTTGGCCGGTCTAAGCCTTAGAGATAGTTTGTGGAGCTTGTTTTTGTGTTCCGGGGCAATATTAGGAGTGGACATCAAAAGAACATCCCTCTTCTAAGGTTTGTTGGGTAAGTCCAAATGGAAGAAGGAGACCCAGGTTAGACCCAGAACTTGCTGAAGTCAATAAATATCATCTGGCCTGAAAATGGCTTGTGAATTTGTCTCTGGGATGGATGGTGAATTCCCTTCTTGTAACCATGATGGAAATGAGAGGGGAAATACATTAAATGACAGACAACCAAAAATGGAAAATGTAGGTACAAAAAGGAAATTCTAACACAAAACATGACAAACTGAGGTTCTTAACTAGTGGTATTTGATGAATCTTTTGGCATAAAATACTGCAATTCTCTCCTGGACTCAATTGAATCAACAATGAACTGAATTGAAATACCTTTAACTGAGTGCCAACCATAGCTACAGAGAGACACATTAAGTATTTCATGATGGGATTCCAAGTATTTCTGGTTCAAATTGTGGGAGACAATGTTGCCTTCCTTAGAAAAGACAATTAACTTTTCCATAGTTTTAAAATTAAAAAGACTATTTCGTTATTATATTTCATTTCACACAAATATCATGTAAAGTGTAGAGATATCTTGGAGGTCTACTAAGATTTTTTTTTGTTGTTGTCAAAAAATCATGCCATTGCTGCTGGCTTTTTTATCCTTTTGGACAATCACTGCGGGGGAAGCATGTACTTTATTCACAGGTGGGCACAATTTCCTTCTAATGCAGGACACCTACTTATTATTCAGTGGCAAGCTATATTTCAGTGGTTGTGTGTGTATGAATCAAAAGTAGACGTCGGTCTTTGCTGTGAGTAATGCTCTGCTGGCCTGGCGGCTGGCACTGTGCTATCTCCCTGCAGGTGGGAGTGAGTCACATGCACGCATTCTCTCCACATTTCTCCCTTTCTCTCTCTCTCACACACACACACCCAGGCACATATGTAGCACTACCTTTTCTTGTGCTGACCACCTCAATGTGACAACCCGACAACCTCAGCAGCCAACTGGCCAGTAGACAGCTGTCTGTCAGTCCTTCCATCCGTACGTCCAGCTATGGAGCAACACCACAGTTAGCTTCTTCCTCCCTGAATGTGTTGCAGCCCTCTCCCCACCCTCACACACACACACATCTACACCCAGTCATTCTCTCTCATTACTCACACAGGTCTGACACATCCCTGTCAAATGCCAGCTCACATTAAGGTGGAGAGAAGGTACCTTTCTACCCCCTCTATTTACTCTACCTCTTCGTCTGCAAGTTTTCTCTCCAAAGTCTGTTTGTCTACATGACTGCACAAGTAGAAAAGCAAGCGGCATTTAAACAATTAGAGTTTTGATTTAAAGAAAGGATAGAACAACAGAATAACAACAACAACAGAATAAATCGAAAATGGTAAATGTTTAAATGTAGGTGTTTTTGAAAAATAATTATGCCCTTTAAATTGTTCTTGTGCATAACTGTCTTCAATGTATTCTACACCCTGACGCAAAGTAGTGCACTGATGCAAAGAAGAACGGATTATTATTATTTTTTTAAATAAATGAAATAGGAAATTTGTGTTACATACATTTGTATATATCTGCACCAGATGAAGTAAATGTTAAAGTGCTGCACATTAAGAGACTATGTTTTTTTTTGTGCTAATTCTATACAAATTAGCTAGCAAGATTGTCAGATTAGATGAATAAACTATGGCAACAGATTCTCACTGAAATTTAGGTCTGAGCCACCGCTGAGCAGAATTCCTCTCTCTGCAGATGAACAGACCCACATCATGATTGTGCCACTGCCATTTTTTTTTTATCATTTCTGTGTGCTCTTTTATAGCTTTCTACTACTTGGAATTTTGCATGTGGGCCAAAAAGTTCCCTCTTGCCCTAATCTGAACATGCCTGCTAATAAACAGCCTAGTAAGTCAACTGGAGACCCAGTGGTTATCCATGTAGACTAATATACCATTTTAGAGGCTGTGCAGCTGACGTCAGCCAATCAGATGACACCCACAACTCCTCCTCCTTGGACGGGAAGACAAACTTGGTATAGATCGAACGCGACCAGAAGGTATTGCGGTTTTTCGCTATATTTCCTTGAAAACACCAACAAAAATATAGTAATCGTTGCTCAGCATAGGGGTGTAACAACCGAAAAGGGTGAAAGGCCGGTATCTCATTTTATTGCTTTCCTAAAGAGCCAGAAATGCGAAAGAGCAGTGTGTTGCAATTTACTGCTAGAACTAACGGTTCTGCAATTAAAAAAGGAACAAAGTAAGTACTGCAACTGTTATCCCGACCAAATGGTCCATGTTTTATTGTTTTAACTTAAACGGTTATCTGTTTAGGTAAAATTATGATGCTACTGGAATGTTTCATCCTTTAACACCAATGCAGGGTTTTTCCCCAGAGGGCCACAAGGCTTAACTCCCGCCAGGTTAAACCCTAAATACCTGTAGACATCTAAATTGTTATAAGCCTTCAGTGCTTTTCCTGAAAACTAAGATTGGTGATTTACCAAATAGATGTGCAAGTAATGGCAGACAAAGCCAGGGATGTCCAACAGATCTTGAAATGGCATAACAAGCTAAAAGGGAGTTTCCTACAGTCTAACTTGAGAACTTTTGGCAATGTAGCTCTCTTTTACCTTCCTTTAGACAATGTTTGGTTGGCAGATGCTCCACCTATTTTGTATTGCATCTCTGTAGGAAATATCTTGCTGTATTATTATGCCGCACGTAGGTGGTTTTATGCCATCCAGCATGGTGGTGAAAACAGATAGCGGTCAGGTGACTGCGCACTGTCTATTAAAGCATTAGTGTTGCAAGAGGTGGTTCCTGAAGAATTTTCTAGCAGTATTAATATGTCATTCTATTGTTAATGCATTTTAGAGATCTTAAGGTCACAAAAATGCTAATATCTCCTCAATCATCCCATAATTTCTGCAATTACAACACATATTGTATAAGGAACGTTGACAGATGAGTGATTATATTATATTTCTTCTTTGATGAATTTTAATGTATCATATTAAATTGCTATTTAACGCATAGTTAAAAGGTGTATTAATCAGCTGTAAGGTTTTCAGAAAACCCAGAGCTTCAGTCAATGTGTTAATGATGTTCAGACAGCTCTGCATGCTCGTGTGAGATTGAGCGTCCGACCCCGCCCCCTTCTCTGCTAACAAGATATCATAATTTGCTCCAGAAGAATATTGAAATATGTCTGCCTGTATTTGTATCGCTCCATCATGGTTGAGTAAATGATGATGTGACAGGCATGAACAACATATCAAGCAGGACGTGACTCTTTCTCTTAGTATGTGTGTGTGGCTTTAAAAGTGCTTTAATGATGTTCTGTGGAATCTGGGTGCATGGTTGCCTCACAGCGCGGATAAAACAGTTAAACACAGTAATTGCCATTTACTCTCAGCTGTGCTTGGGTTCCCATGGGAGAGCACAGCACTTAACGGGTTCCCCCATACACAAACACACGCACAAATCATCTTCTTGAGGACACTGTAATCACGAAGTGTGTCTCCTTTCTCGCTTTTAAATAGTAAAGGAATATAATCTATATATCTCTTCCTCCTTTCAGTGTATTTTAGGGTAAGTGTCTACCAGCTTTCTGCATCTAAAGAATAGCATTTTTGCCATATATCTTTGGAGATCCATCAAAACTCATCAGCCTGGATAGTTGACATTGGTAAGCAATAATTATTTAATTGGTAAGCAATAATAAGTCTGATTTGCCTAAAATATAGTTTAGTCATTGAAGTAAAATTCTCTTCATAGTTTAAAGGTACAAATAATCTAATGGTTCAAAAGTATCAGTCAGGGAAAGAACACAGAAAAAATATTCAAAGCATACAGAATGGCACAGTGAAAGCAGTCCCATAAAACAGGAGTAAATGTGGGACACCAGACACATTAACAAATGCTTTTAAGAGCAGCTGTAGGTCTGAACTTTGACTAGGCCATCTAAACACATATATATACTTCAATCTAAACTGTTGCATAGTGATTTTGTCAAAGTTTAGGGATGTTAGGGCCCTGTCACACCTTGCTGATTCAGACAACGTATTCCTGACATCCAAGAATCTTCTAAAACACTGGTATACACAGAATACCATTTTATACCAAAACGCTGCCAATATGCCATTATATGACAACTGTAAATTAGAAACACGTTCAACAGTCGCCTGGAACACAGCAAATACGTTGATATGCAGAAAAGATAAGCACAAGATAAGCAAAACAAAAAGACACGCAAAGCATAGGTATAAGCTAAACAACACAACAAAACTCAACAAAAAGTACCACAAACAGCAAATAAATGACCAAATAACTAACCCCCAAATGATCAAAAACACGCAAAAAACTCCTCAAGGGACACGTCGGACAGAGAGGTGCGCCAGCAAGTTTCACCATGCTTCAACGTGCTCATAACTTATACAAAACGTACCCAAAACTTATCCAATGTATGCCACCATTTTTGCAAGATTTTCCGTATGTCAGACATAAGCTGGTCTAAATCGTCAAGGCGTGACAGGGGCTTTATCAAGCACAAAGGCAAAATTATTTCATAAAATCATGTGTTTAGCAACTTTTTCAGGTTGTCTTTCTGGATTATTCCATGCTACTGTCTTCCCAGCTTCTATTCTGTAGCATTCCACACCATGATGCTGCCATCACCATATTAAACCATTACTATGGTATATTCAGGGTGATTATTATCCTCCAGATGTAGTGTTTTTATATGAAGGCCAAAAACAAATTGTCCAGAGTTGAACATGTATGCATAACCCAAATTACAAAATTAGATTTTTGACAGATTTAACAAAATTAAGTATTTGATGCCTATTATCAAAACAAAAGCTTTTCCACCTCCTTGAATAAATACATAAAAGTTTTAAAGTGTAACCTTTTGCAAGGTGTTGTATCTTCACTTTGTGGTCCCTTTGTTCATAAAATATGTCTCCTGTCTAAGTAGAATCTGTATACATTCTGTTTCTCTGAGACAGAGAGAAAAAAAGGTGAGTTTCCTGGTGTATAAATCAGAAGCACATGATTTCTCCTGCAGGTCACTGAAACAACACAGCCCTTCACCCGCCTGCCAAAAAGGAATATGGGGGGTGCAGAAACATAAATGACCCTTTGTAGGGTTTGTATTTATAAATGACTGAGTGAATATTATTGTCTATGTTTCTCTGCATGTGAACCATTCTAATCCTTTAAATGATTCAAGGCAAATGTTGCTGGATATGAATAAAAACGAGTATGTAGTATTGGTGTGTGTAGTAGAAGTAGGGTTAACTGGGTTTCCTTGTGTGTGTGATTAGGTGATTGGTGCCTTATATTCCCCAGATAGGTATAAAGTGAGTATTTCCCCTGAAATAACAAACGCACACAAAGGGTCCTTTGACAAGGCAGTGGATGTGTCTGTGTGTGTTTCAGCAAAGTGGGGGTTGGCTGTGCAGGTCTCAGACCCTCTAAACTCCCCTCAACTGTCGCCTGCAGCTTGCAAGACTTAACAATACCTTTTATGTGTATGGAAAGACAACATTGCTCAGCCGGAGTCAAACGCTAAAGACAGAACTACTTTCACACGGGTAGGCATACATTTAAAGAAACAGGGGTGATGCTGTTCGAAGGCTGAGTGAATCTTTGTTGGTACCTATCAGACGGTGTGAAACGTTTTTGTTGTTGTTGTTGCATTCCAGGAGTCATTCTCTGATTGGGTTGACTCTTTTCCTCTATTCATCTCTGTTGGGTTCACAGTAGGCAACTGTTATTAGTGAAAAAGCTCTGTGTGCCGTCCAAGTCAGCAACAAGCTTGTGAACACGGTGGTCCATTAAGCAGCTAACAAGTCACATATCTTTGTAAAACCTCAAATTCAGCCAACATAGGACTGAAGAGGAGGCTTCCTGGATCTTAATTTGTTAGGGTGATCTTCCACTCCACACTTAAAAAAAGTATAGAATTTGAATAGACATGTAAAAAATTCAATGCTTTTGGTTAAAGATGAATAGAAAGGATTGCATCCTTCCCCCATGGTCATGAAAATGCTCAGCCTCCCAAACCCTTTACATGATATCACCAAGAATGAGCAAAAAAATACACATGTAAATGCTCCATTAATGGTACACATTGAGCATTTTTATTTAAAATTGAAATATAAACCCAGTAATCTAAAACATTGAGCTTCTTTGGTGCTAATGTGTTATATGTTTAAGAGTTTTGGAGACAGATCTTTATTGAGTCCTTGAAATGTTCAAAGTTGAACTGCTTGAACACTTCTTTTATTGGAATAATTAATTGTTAATATCTTGTCTTGTTCCTTTAGGTTATTGGGTGCCTCATATCTGTTAGCATGAAAATACCTCTACTAAAAAGAATGCCCCTTGAAACCTATCATAAATTCTGCATTTTTACTAAGAAATTATGCCACTATGCATTAAGCCATAACAATTACAACAAATAAAGTACAACGTAGCATCTCATTTGCCATCTGAAATGATTTCTCTGAATCAATGGGTAGTTCAACAGATGGGTTCTTCTGCAGTGTCTGTGGCTAAAACGTGGATGGTTTCACTCCCCCTTGTGGTATTTCTGTTTTGGGTTTACATTCTACCCTCTCCATCGACAAGACAGATTAACTAGCTAGTACAAAGGTGCAATACTTTTTAGCTCCCTCTAATACATAGGTGCCCTGGGTGAAGAGCCAAATAATCCCTTAAAATTACCCCCTATTGCTGTTTTAGGCCAAAATTGTCCTACATTTGCAGAAAGGTGATGCATGTGTCTGGTTTTTATCCTCCATATGTACTTTAAGAGAAAATTCTGGACACATAGGGAAGATTTTCCCTAAACAAAAGGAAGTTACTTCAATGGACATACTCACTTTAAGGCACATTTGCTTGATGATAGAGTATATTTCCACTGAACTTTATTTGACCTCTGACAGTAAAGCCTCTGAGGTACCACTAAGAAAACAAAAGCCTGAATTTCCAAACATTGAAAGCACAGACACTTCTAACCTCAACTCAGAATCTGCTGGCTCACAAGCAAAATGTTTTGATTTGCTGTATACAAATTTATGGGACATACAGTTTATGTGCCATTAAAGCTTTTAAACATATCAAATTTACCACCATATCTCAGCTGTTGTATGGCTATGGCGTTTGTGTGCCCAAAATACACTAGTATGTTATCAGCTGGTATTGTGAAGAATGGCCAGCCTGGACTCTGAGCTAAACAATAAGCCAGTGCCACCGGTTTCCCACTTAAAACTCTGACATATCGTCATCTTTATTTTAGAGTTCTGGCTCCATACAAAAGGAATGCAACATATATCAAATGCTGCAATTATTCAGCGCCTAGAAATAGATATATTCAGCACGGCTGTTTGTTCTTCTTTAAGTTTAGTGTCTGTTTCACTCCCTCTCCTTCCTTTCCCTTGCTGTCAACGTGTAATACCATGTTACCCTAGTATCACAAAGTGCTAATACCTCAGCTGTCATCACAAAATCCCATGTCTCCTACCCTTTCCCCTCTCTACCCTATTCACATCAAAGAGTAGCGTGTCTCTATCCCTTCACCTCCTTTGATAAAGACAACTATTAGCAAGAGTGAGCCAGACACGCTGACAAACAGACAGTTTTATAGATAGATGCTTTCTATTTTCCCTCCAGAGATCAGCGCTGTAGCACACACAGAAAAGCACACAGGGGGATTATTTGGGAAAATTCTGGGGCATTTGTCCCAGAGTGGCACCGCGGGCCTCTGAACGCCGGTGATTCGACTAATGTCACGGTGTGAAAGCATCAATCTGTCAACAAAACTGTATTTTGTAGGTCAAAACGCTTTCAGCTCTGCAGCAAAAGACAGGACGTATAAAAAAAAGGAAAACCAACCCCACAACAACAACAACGGCTGCGTGTTTCTGCATTGAGTAAGAGAATAAGGCCTCATGCGAGACTGAAAAGAGAAAATTGTTACCATTAACTTGGAGAGGCGAGAAAGGTAAAAGTATAAAAAAAAAATTCCACATGAGAAAGAATAATCAAGAGTTATTTTTTTCTTTTGCTGTCGGATACAACTGCTCCCTTACATTATCAAAATTGATTGTGCCTATAATTTTCCAGAGAAAAAAGGAAGAAATAGGTGCAAGAGGCACCATTGTTGCGCCAGCAGACATCAAACACTCTGGCATTGTAGCAGTTAAGTGCTAATTTCCTTGGGTCCCATAAGATATTTTTTTAACCTTAAAGTGTCTGCCAGCATCTGTTTTTCTTTCTTTTTTACATTTTGACTTTTGTCAGTAGAAATACAGTGACCTAAAGATGGTCAATAACCCACCTTTGTGCTGTCTGTTAACAATCTGTTTCACAATCAAATTGCCTTAGAAAACCAAATATATGCCAGCATTAGTTTTTAAGAACAAATTACATATGTGAGTTCCACCTATAGCTGTGATCCCCTCCTGTTTTAACAGTGTTAAACATTTCTGTCATATGTGCAGTCAAATTCAGATACATTATATGCAACTACCTATTTTTTATTCTCTTTTTTCTTATATTCATTAACTAAATTTAGTTTTTTGGGGGTCAGTTAACATCACCCATCATATTTGTTTTTGCAGAAGGCCAGGATATTGAGAGACTTTTATTATTCACTCTTTAAAATGCAAATATTACAATTAAAAAGTTGACTTCCACAAAGTGTTTCAATGTATAGTTATCTTAGCTAATTCAAACATCTCAATGTTTTCCATTGTGAATAAACAATGAAAAATCTCATAGTGTTGTTTTGGGGTTTGACAAATAGAAATAAATGTTTCTTTTAAAAATACTTTTTAACCTAAAACAGAAAAAAAAATGTTAAGTCAAGTTAAATGTTAAGTTAAATTTAATTTAAAATGATTTTTAAAAAGTCATAAGGTTTTTATATATTTGATACAAATTTCTGATTTTACCCATCTTTAAAAGTAAAATATTTAATAAATTTGAATATATTAGAAAAGCTTATTCATTCCAGTTATTTTGTTCATAAAGGAAAGAAAGTTTAATAATGGTGTTCTGCAGCTAATAATAGTTTAAAATCTTGTTATTATGGCTTAAAAAAGGGATTTAAAATTTTAAGATTTTCAAAATTGTCAGCCTAATGACATACATCTTTTACTGCCCAATACAACATAGATCTTACTTTGTTATTTAAGTAGATATGGACACATCCGGTAATTTAGGCATCTTTCATAAAATCTAAGTTACCATGAAACTTGTCAGCAAAAGGAGGTATCAAAAGCTCAAACTATCCATGGAAAACAGTTTTTTTTTCTTCTGATTTTGGACTAGATAACACACAGTGTGCCAACACCCACCCAGCAGCTGCTCCCCAAATCATCTTTGACTGAAAAACTTCACACTCAACCTCAAGGAACTTGGTTCTAAAGCAATCTTCCGCCAGATTCTGGAAAACTGATTTCTGAATAAATGAAAATCTACTTTCATCTGATACAAGGACCCTGAACCACTGAGCAATAAAAGGAATTTGACCTGAAAATAAGTAGATTGTTACCAGCTGAAATTCTGGAGATGGTGGCATCATTTCTATTAGTGTCTGTGCAATCACTGGAATCACTCTCAACCATGTCAGGTAAAACAAACAAGCCCAATTGTTGTGCATATTATAATGAAACTGACAGAAAATAAACATAAGCAGAATGTGTGTTTTCTTCCTTTTTAACTTTGCATTTTATAAAATCCTCCAGTGCAGAGCTCCACTTTATTATCCAGCTATGGGCAGGATTAGCTTTCACTTATCAATATATGATTTAATTTACTCAAAAGGAAATAAATTATTACATAAGGAACTCACTGGAAAACACAACTGAGGTAAGAAAAGAGACAGAGAAGAGTTCAAGAAGCTGACTTAAACTATGGACCTAACAGCATGATCATCACTTTGACTTATAACTGAACCCATATGCTGCAGCTCTCACACCTCTCTGCCCTCCAGAGGTACCCTATCTGCAGCAGGAAGTTCCCCGCAGGCCCTTCCTGTTCGTCCCAGGAACAATGGTCATTGTCGCAGACCCCGCCACTCTGATACGCCATGACCTCACCTCCACGTCTGAGCTGACAATAAATCCTAACTCTTTGAATGGAACAAGCGATGATAGATTAAGGAGGTATCGGCGCCGAAAGCATAGAAAAAAAAAAAAAAAAAAAAACAAAAACAGTAGCTCAATTAAAAATTGTAAAATACGTTACAAAAAGACAGAAAATGCAGTTTTATTTTGTTTTCTCATATATTTACTTAAGAGGGGAAAGATTACCCAGCAGCATATTTCATATCCAGAGTCACAAAAATACCCTTCCCCACAATCACTCAGTTTAAGCTCTATCTTGTCTCAGTTGTACTTTTACAAGTACTTCATGTTTATGTAAGTCATGCATTATTTACCTACCCTCAGTCCTGTGGTGGCACTCAAATTCTATTATGCTGTAAAGGAAGTGCTGACATACAATGAATTGCACTACTTTTAGGGTATTACACCACTTTTTTTCATCTCTGATTATGCAACATGCAATGAAAACAAATAAGTCCATAAATCGAGTCTTGCCAGCGGCTGGGATAAAGCATTAACATGCTCACTGAAATCAACTAAGAAATGTGTAGAAAAACAAATCTGTATTTGGAGTAAAGAGACTACCGGTACTTGCATTATGTTTCAGGTGTAATTGTTTTGACATTGTTTAATGCAAACTGTCTTCTGGTAGCATTTTTGTTTGCACTTCAGTTTTAAGTTGGATTGACTGGGCCATTCTATGAGCTTTGATTTCTTTCTCTGAAACTAATTGAGAATTTCAATGGCCTTGTGTTTGAGATGTGTTTGTTTTGCTGAAGAAAAACATGTTTTTCTTCTTCAGATTCATATATAGAATGTTTTAGCATCTATCTTGAGTTGCCCTTTCTTTTAATTATATCAAGTCTACCATCACTGTTTGTAGTTAAACAGCCCAATGGAATGATGTTTGCACCTGTGAAACATACTGCTACTGAAGGATTTATTATTATTACTTTTTTTAGCAATACAATGCCCTTCTCCCACTATAAAGCTTGTGATTCTCATACACTTTATAAGTGGTCTCATCTGATCAAACTTGCACAGGATCTCTTCCATATACCAAATGTTTTGCAACAAATTTTAAATGAGCTACAACCTTCTTTTTCTTCGGCAGTGGAGCGTAATGTGCATAGAGGCCACTTTGGCTGGACGCATGCAGTAACTTCTTGATTTTATATAAAAGCTCTTCTGATTCCAGCTCTTTCTCAATATTAGTCATTTTTAACTCACTCCATCAAAAATATGACAGGGAGCATGTGGTCTTTACTGGTCGCTAGTGAAATGACGTTCTTCCCCTTTGTACTGCATGTCATCTATTAAGAAAAAAGAAGCTGATACTCCCCTGCTCTAATAATGACATTTCTCCTAACTAGCAGTATAGATTATTTACATTTAATTTCTTTGTCCTTGTGGATTATTTGCATATTTATATTAATATTTGTGGTTTTCATCTTAATAGGTCCAATAAAAATAGTTGATCCATCAGTTTTTTGGGGTTGGTGTTAAACCTGTCTGTGCTCTAATTATTTCAGGAGTTTTATTATTGTTTCTATATGCAATCAATAATTTTCAGTTAATTCCTTTGTGTTTGGTTACTTATTTCTTATTTTTGGTTTGTTCCCTCCATGCTCTTCTTGTCTTTAACGTTCACTCACATGGATCCTTGTCACTTTTCTCTCACCCGTTTTGTATTCAAGTTCCCTTGTTTTCTTTGATCCTTGCTGGATTCTTATCTTACTCTGCTGTATGTTCCTTTGTTTATTATTCATTTTATCCCAATTTAACTACAGTTCTCTTGTACTTTGCTTGTATTTTGGTCTATTATATTAGAGACCATGATCAATGCTTTTTCAACAGCTTTTACATAATTTATTTTTAAAATCTATCCAATGTCATTTTTGTGTTAAAGGTATAGTGGAGGATTTTCGTGAATCTTTGAAAAGACCAGCCCTCTTGACTTAAAAGGAAAAAATGCACGTGCACAACCCTGTACCCGCACAAGAGAGGGAACGCCTATTAAACACCTGCGAGAGCATGCACCAGCCCATTTGTAATCGTGCACGCTTTGTTTAAATGTTGCTGTTGCATCTCTCATACAAGCTTACCTTATAAAAGAGGATTTTTCCACTATGTCAGATTCACAACCAGTAAGTGAGAATGGGGCAAGCACGTAGAACGGCCTTACGTCAGAATGATTGACAATTAGGAAAACCACTCAATTTGATGATTCATTAATTCCAATTCAATCAGCTTCCTTCTGTCTTCTATTATTGACTGAATCATCAGTTTATACATTACTGTTGAAAATGTACAGTTTTATCATTAAATTAACTATAAATTGATAGATAAAAAAATAGTTCTATGTATATAAATATGATGCTGTTAATCATCAATGCATAAAAGGGCAAGCTCTTACATTTTTTTAACAGCTTTTACGCTTTTAAGAACTGATTTTTTTTTAAGCTAACTGAAAAAGCAGAGTTGTTTCTCATCGAAATAGATATGTTTTGGAAAATTGTTCTCTGCTGGATGCCAACAAATGACATTATTCTGGCATGAAGGAAATAAAACTGATCAAGGTTCTATTTATTAGTATTAGTTCTATAAAGAAAACCTCTTTAGGTAGTTTTCTTTAGAGTGTTATGTAGAAAAAACGGTCTTTATGTATTTCTGTGATAGCTTACAGGAGGCATGGCTAGCGAAGGGATTTTGAGCCAAAAAAAAAATCTTGTTTAACACCTCAGAGTGTGCAGAATATAATAATGCTTAAGAGTTCATATGGTGCTTGCATATGTATGAAAAAGAAACAACACATTCACCTCCCCAACAATGCATTGATAGAAACCTGTGTTCTTCAGGCTTGATAGGAATAGAAACATTCTGGATAACATATTGAGAGTGGGCCAGAGAAAGAGAAGGGCCTTCTATTCATTATTCAGCTGATTAAACTGTTAAACTGAACTCAGTTGAGGTTAATAACGAAACACAAGATTATTTTTTTCTTTTCATGTCGAACCTGTTTGACACAGCAGGTCTTTTTTTGCATGCGCATGTACCCTGGCCTCCCTTTGCCCCCATACGTAGATAACAGCTGCCATTAGGATGCGCACGGAGACACAGCATTTCACACACAAATCTGCCTCCCTGTTACCTTTTACATCAACCAAATTTTACACTTTCTTGAATGACTCTTCTTTTTTGCCAGCACTCATTCTCTAAAAGACTCCTTATAAATGTATACATTGAATGAAATGAAATATGTCCTGTGCAATTGTCCTATTCCATAAGGAGCAGCGGGCTGACACTGTGGGCAAATGGTCTTCCTCTGAGACCCAAATGCGCCTTCTGCAGGATTCAAACTAGGGAACTTGTAGCCTTTAAATGACAAAAGCATCTTGCTCTAATTGCGAGCATTTCACTGGCTACAGTGAACATAACCCATGAGGGACTGTGCTAATTGATTTTTCTATGTAAACAGTCTGCTGCATGTTTCAAGATTCTTCTACAGTGAGACAAAGCCTCATCCTGCAGTTTTTTTTTCCGTAAGAAAACCACTATTTTATGACTTTGCTTAGTTAAACTTACAATAATCAACTCTTTTAAAGAAAAGGAATCCATAGTGAGTTTTGTGATGATTTTAATGTTGCCCTCTATGTTTTAAAGAAGGATTCACTGAAGGTCATAAGTATTATTCCAAGTTCATAGAATTTAGATTGTAAAATTACATTTTCTATGCGTGATTAATCTTTATGAATTTAGCACAAAGGAACCATGAAATATTAAATAAAAAAGATAAAAATTTTCACACACGTCCCCTTAACTTGCCGTAATTTTTGCCCATGCCTCAAGGCTTATATTGACATTTCTGAGGAAATAAAGGACATAACAGTACAGTAACACAGTAATAAAAGAAGAGAGGATAGACAAATACAATTCAAGTTGAAGAATGAATACTTTTTAACTCTTGATAGCAAAGAACAATCTTCCACTATGTGGAGTAGTCTCCCTTTCTGCACCTCTTATTTCTGGAAGCCCCCAGGGCTCCATCCTTGGGTCAGTTCTCTTCTTGTTTATTTTCCACCTTTAGGGTAACTTTGAGTACTTTGTTTTAATGTCTTAGTGATGTTTAACTAAAGGCTCAATTATTGTAATTCTTTTTATGTTGGCCTGGATCAATCCTTTAGTTGGTACAAACTGCATCTGTCCATCTCCTGGGCAGCAAACTGATGAACAACTACATATTCCCTGTACTGGCTTTAATTACATAATCACCTTTTAAAACTTTCATTGTTTTAGCCCTCTAGTATCTGAGGGATTTCCTACATACTCCTGCCAGAACTGAGATCCTGTGATCAGCTGCTACTGGTGACCCAGCCTTTGTGGCTGTGTCCCTTAGGCTCTGGAATAACTTGCCCTGGCATATTTTAGCTGCCATATAAGGTTTTTTTATTTTTTATTTCTCCCTAAAAATACATTTTTTTAGCCATTAATTTCATTTTTTTCTCTGTTTTTCTCATCATAGAAGCTTAATCTGATCTGTTCTTGTGTGCTGGTGATCCATCCTGGAGAGAAATATCAACCGTACTCCCACCATCAATACCATATATTATAGATTATAGTTGGGCCTGTTTTTCAGTGTTTCGTCCTATTTCTCTCCTAGATAGATATATGGCCTCACATTGTGCTGCAGCTAACTGTATATGCTCTCTTTCACCCCTTTGACATGAAAACTGACTAAGAGTTTGTCTGTTTAACTGCTTTTCTCCCAGACAGAGCCTCCTATGTAGCTAGTTTACCATTACCTTTCCTAACATAGAAAGTATTTATAAAGCATTACTTCTATGTTTGTTTCATATTTCTGATTCTGTCTCATTGAACCCCAGTTAACATCGGCAGATGGTGGCTCACTGTGAGCCTGGTTCTACTGGTGGTTTCTTCCTGCTAAAAGGGCGTTTTCCTCTCATCTGATGCTACATGCATGCTCAGTATGAGGGATTGCTGAAATCAATGAGCCGATGCTATTAGCCGATTTTCCTTAGATACAACCTGACTGATTTGTCTCTAGAAAGTGCCTTAAGATGACAGGTCTTGTAAACTGGCATTATATACATAAACTGAATTAAATAAAATGTTTTCTCTCAACTCAAACTTTTAATTTATGTTTAATTTATCTTTCTTTTCTCCTATCATTCAAGCTGTTTTACATTTACAGCTCTTTGGTCAACCCCTGCTCCATACATAAAGTTTAAGTTCAGTTGGATTATTATTGCAGGTTAGGACACGTCTGAAAGGAAATCAAAGAGCTAAGAGTAGAACTGAAAAAAAAAACTCAGCTTTTTTCTGAATCCCTCAATTTGAGTAACTTTAAACAGAGCATGCTCTTGGTCATACATGACCATGTAGGTCTTACTAGCAGAGGATGGATGGAAATAAAGAAAAGCACTCCACAACTGTCAGATTGTTTTCTGTGCCAAAAAAAGAAAAAAATTTAATCCCACAGTGAATTCTGTCCGCACTGGTGCAAGCCGAAACAACCAAGAAAGACTCCTTGATAGGTGTTAAAATGTCTTTAGAAAAAACTGAGTGAAAGCCTGATGCTTTCCAGTTTAAGCCTGTTTTGTAGTTGCCATGAACCGGATGACTGAGACTTTACACAAGAAAGAATGATAGAATGATGCATCTTATATGCCAAAGATAAAGAAAGAATCTCATGTGCAGCTCAGGTAAATATGAAGGTAAAAAACAAGTCTTCCTTCTAATACAAGCTTCCATTGAATAATTAGAAACATACTTTTGATCCTGGTTATGATTTCAAAGGTTCATTTTTTGGACCCCAGTGTTTTTACTTTAGAAATAAATGGTTTGTGACAAAAACTGTGGATGACAAAAAAAGAAACTGTCCCCCTAGTTTTATGTATGTGTGTGTGTGGCTTGAGGGGTGAGTGAGTTTTATCCTTCTGTCAGAGAGAATGTGTCAGATTTGGATTCCTTTGTTCCTTGTCGCCGAGCCTTGTCGTCACGTCTATCCGCACGCGTGTGTGAGTGTTTGCCTGCCATCCCTGTCAGCTTTAGTTATTAGTCACTAGCTCTGTCGAGAGACTCCTTTTTTTTCTCCCCCACTCAAATAGTTTGGATGTCATAAATCCATAAGCAGACAGATGTAAGCTGGCGACCAAATACAGATATATTAGGCATTTTTTGACTGGATCCAGCAAGCTGCTTGATGGGACATAAATGCAATCACATGGTTTCTCCTAAATCCCTCAGAGCTTTCACATTCTCCCTTCCCCACTGCTGATGGACTATTAAGATACAGATGTGTATTCACTACAGCAAAGCTGTTCAGATAATTCTCATGTACTGTACGCCAGATGTCTTCTCATACATTTTGATTCACAGCATCTTCTCAGTATGATAAGACACTTATGTAGAAGAGAGTGCAGCAAGCATGGCCGGAGTAATGAAAAGACTTTAGAAAAAACCCTGAAAGAAACTACCAGCGTTGCACATGTAGAGAATAAAATTGTTATATTGCTTTTATTTACAGAATAAAGTAAAAGCAAAACACAAAAAAACAGAAAATAACCAAAGTTCAGTAAAAAAAACCAGAACATTTTGGGGTTTTTTTCCACTGAAGCCAAGCATGATACTGCCACCACCATGTTTGTTTATGGTACAGTTGTATTTAATAGGGCTTTTTTCTATTAGCATTGCCGTTTTATGACCAAATTATTCCCTAAACTTCTCCTACCTGACCTTTCTATTGGGTTCCTTAATCTTCATGGTTTTTATTCAGCTGGGGGAATTTCAAGTTAAACACAGTTGGTTATAGTAGATTTTATTTTGAAATATAAATGTCAATGCTGGTAAATACAAATGGTCATCATATATCATTTTAATTAATAGATAGTTGAGAAAACAATAAATCCTTTACCTCAGTTTACAGTAATAGCTCACTCCATTTTAGTACATACTATCATAGTAAAATACATGAAGGTATGTGGCTTTATTGAGGAAAAAAAAGGTAAGAAAGGTTTAAGGATATAGAGTACTTTTTTTAAAGTAGTCTATTTGCCTTTGAAATCAGAAAGGGCAGAATGATGGAAATTAAAGTCATATCGGCCTGCTTTTTATTAAAAGCACTTTTTTAAAGTACTCTATTTATTAAAATAAACCTGAAAATCCATAAAACCATGGAAGTTTGTATTTTTTACTGAAATAATCTGTTTTGAAATCTGAACCTTTTAGATTCATTATACTCCTTTTACTGTAATTGAGAAAGAGAATAGACCCAAATACTGCAATAATACCAGATTATGAATTCATTATGATATGCCACAATAATGCTGGCCAGATGTTGAAGCTTTGTCCGAATGGCAAATGAGCCTAATCCAAACTGGACAGCTGACAAAGGAGGTCTTTATAACCCTGAGATGACTTTGAGCTGTTTTTTGACTGGATGTAAACCTCTAACTTTTTTATACCTCGTTTCCTTTTAAGTGTGTAATTCAAGTTAAACCAACTTATATCATAAGGGCAGATGAAAAGTGTGTAACTTTTTAACTAAGGTATCTGTTTTGTTTTAACCAAACATATAGAAAGATATGACATTCATAAAAATGAACATTTTAGGTTTACCCTCTAATGAACTACTTATGTCAAGATATTTTTTGTTTTCTGTTCTTGCAAGTGCAGGGGAGATGTTACTTTGCTGCGTCATTCTCTGGGTGTCTGCTTGCAGGCACACCAAGGTGGCTTTGGAACAGGAAGCACCGCCTTGACCCTTGCTTCCTCCATTGAGCCTTGTTTATGTTCCAACGACTTCCTGCATTTCTCTGTCATTTCTCAGCCTTGGAATAACTCGCCTGGCGGATGACTATATCATGATCTATTTGTCTGGCTCTGGATATGCATATGTGTGGAAGCAGCGTCTGTTGGGAGAATTGCTTTTAGTCTAAAGAGCAGAGCTATGGAGGAATTGCAATACTTATTTTTGGTCACTAGAGGGTGATTAAGTCTGAGCAATAAAAACTGAAACCATCTGCAGAGCTGCTCCACAAGACTGAAGGTAAGGGTGTTGGCATGTTTTAAAAACTAAAGTGAACAATTATTGGTTCTTTGAAATTTTGTATACTTTTTCTAATTGATATGCTTTAGAGTAATATGAATCCAAAACATAACTAGAGCAACTTCCTTATTAGGGAATCATCATGAAGTTATGAAGCACAACTAAGCAAGATCTGAGCATCTTAAATGAAACATTTAAAAAAGAGAAGAAAATGAAATAAAATTTGATGTTGCTTTAGATTCCATTCATTTCACTGGATGATGGAGATCAATTTACATCCTCCTCAGAGAACTGATTCACAGGTGTGACATATTTCCTTTTGTCTTTGTGTTTGCTGACCCCCTGGAGTGAAACTGCATGCAGACCCATCCCTGTTTTCCCAGTATGGTTTTATTTGGCCAGACTTCACATCAAAACTCCAGGGTTCCTGCCACTTACTGCCAAAACCTATGAAGGTAGATGTAGAACAAGATACCCAAAGCAAAGTCTACATGCTCATTAAGTGTCTTCCCTATTGATATCAATGGTTAAGGCTTGATGTAGGGCCATGGTTAGACTGCATATTTGCCTATGAAATTAGAAAGAGCAGATTGAAATAAAGTCATATTGGCCTGCTTTTTTGTAAAGATTTGTTCATAAAAGAGGATAGAGGAAATACTGGTGTGTTCTGAGAGACCTTCCCAAAAAAAAAAAAACCCAAACTACACTTAATCTTAACTTTTTAGACTAATAGGGCAGATATCAATGTTATTTCTTAACATTAGTGTTTAGCTTTTAGGGATACAAGGTTTTAACTTGGTGAGATTTTGATGACTCAGGAATAAGCACCCCTATGGACATTAAAAAAGGATAAAGCACACAATAAAAGTAAGCAGATAAAGATTGCAGTGCTGTGCATCATAGAATCTAGAATCCATCCATTCAATCAGATATTGGGTTGTTAGGGTAGCATTTGTGAGAGGAAAACCCAAGCCTTTATCATGATCCATATTTCATAGCCAAAGGTGTGAAACAAAAGATCAATGAGCATGTTAATCTAAAACTTCCCTCAACAACAAAATTCTTGATGTCTTCCTACAAAACGATTGGCAACAAGACACGACCCTTCAAAAATCCTGCCTGCACTACCAGTGAGCTGGACTTCTTGCCATGAATATTTAGACAACTCCTGCTGCAAGTATGCAGGACTGGATACCTACCGTATTAAAAGGCTTCCCGATAACCCATGCTACTAGACCAACTACTAAGCAATAACTTGAGGGTTAAGAACTCTCTTCAGATCGATAAAATATTATGTAGATCTCTAGACCACCGATAAACCATTCAGCAACTCTGCAACAGTGAAGACGTAACCTTTAATATCTCTTCAGGATCAGCGAAGTAAGAGTTTAACAACACTGCTCCCCTTTAAATCCGAGGTTTAACAATCGCCTAGAAGCTTCTTTCAAATAATTTATACTTTAACAAGGGAGCTGTCAAAGCCACAGGGGGAACATCCGGATCGGGGGTAGTCAAGTCGTCTAGGAATAAAGTGATTTCGGTGAGGTGAGTAAAAAGTAAGATTAGCGATCTTAAGATGGCTCTCTAAACTCAGGCAGATAGAATCCTATAGATCCCCCAAGAAGAGACTGTGTACGTAGTCAACAAAATTCAATCCCACTGGCTGTGTAAGATGGCACTGAAACTCTGACGAGACACCAGGCCACCATGTCTTCTTTGTTGATCTCCTGAACTAGCTGTACTCTTAAGAACTTTTCTCTGGATACAGAAAGCTAGTTTAGGATGTTGTTAAGATCATTGCTGCTATTATATCATCAATCAACCAATCAATCAACCAACCATCCAGCCAACCAACCAATAGACATAACGACATTAACATTGTGTTAATAATGATTCCAAAAAAGTAAAAAAAAAAAAAACACTCCACTGGACTTTGTTTCCAAGTATGAAGATGTTTTGTTTCCCATCCAGGAAGCTTTTTAAATTCAAAATGTCAGAAATAGCTTTGACTTCGAGGTTTTATAATTGCATGTTTTCTAAGCCAAAACACGGCTTTGTTTTTGGTCAACTCTATAAAGCCTCAAACTCAATGTTATTCCTCACATTTTGAATTGAAAAAGCTTCCTGGATGGGAAGCAAAACATCTTCAAACACAGAAACAAAGTCCAGAGGACGGTTTAAAAAAAAAACATTTTTGGAGTGACTATGACCTGGATGACTGAGAATCTTTACCAGCATTCTGTCAAAAATGGCTCATTAACACAATTTATATGTCCAATATGCCAATGAACAACAGTTTATTAAAACAGGGATTTATTTATTTTCCCTTTTACCGGTACTTTGAATTAAAAACTGGTTTAGATTTCAAAGTAATTTATGTAATGTAATGTATTTATTAAACAATAGCTGAGAGCTGTTTGCCTGTTACCTGATAACCAGGTGGTCAAATACACAAAGTTGTAGAATATTAAAAAATTCTTTTTCTTCTAAAGTTCGGACAGACATACACACCTCAATCCGTTGCTCCCTAAGCTACCTAGCTGTTAAACACTGAAGAGAACAGATGAATTTGGACTGACATCCCTGTTATTGCTCTTGACATTTGTGCATCGTCCAAGTGCATATGTGCTGTAAAAGCTGTACCTAAGGGAGGTTGTGTATGTGTGTGTACTGATGAGCTAAGCGCAGCTGAGGACAGACAGTGAATGAATAATAAAGTGTGTCAAACCTGACCTATGTAGTCACTCTATTTAAGACTTTCCCTGACTTGACCGCCGCCCCTGCCTCCTCTCTGTTGCGCTCAAACAAAGACAAAGCCTGCTGTGTGAGCTAACTTTAGAATAAGGAAACACCAATGAGGATCTTTGTTTTTTGTGCGTTCAGCAGCGAGCTGTTGAACTGTTAAACCGAATTATATAGAGATCAACATATAATGGAGTTTTGACAGCCTTTGAAGCACATCTGCTCAGCCCACTCGCTTTTGCTGATTGCCCCTGAGCCCTTTTTCTCCTCTGCATAGGCATACTGTGGCATTTACTAGGTACAGTGGGCAGCAGAACGGACATGAGAGAGAAATAGAAGCGAGAGAGTAAGGCAGAGAGAGAAGGGGCTGCAGTGAGCGCTCCAAGTGATGAGTCATTAAGTTAAACAGGGTTGTACATAAAAACTGGTGCCTACCACAGGACGAGAAATAACCTGCACACTTCTATTCAGTGGTTTAATGGCACAGAACTTATACAACAGCCTCTATGCTTGTTGACCCCATTTAGTGGTTAACTGAGCTCGGCTACACTGTTGCAACTTCTCATTTGATAAGAGATTAGGAGCCAAAATCTGTATAGATTATAATCAACCATACATAATTAGAAAATCTTCCATGCACCTCACAAGGCATCACATGGCAAAGTGGTATAACCACTTTTTGGATTAAACAACAGATAACTTAAAAAAAAACAAAGCTTTACAAACAAAAAGTCTGACTTCCACATAAACTAAAAGTGTGTCTTTTTGGTGCATTTTTGGATAAAACTGTTTTTTATACTTTGTTCAATGAAGTTACCCGTGGTTGGTAGAGTAGCAAGAAATTTTACTCAAGGAGTAGTAGCATTTTTAAAAAAAGTTACTGTACTCAGCTAAATGTAGCTGATTAAAT
>NW_015150481.1:1120901-1121339 GCF_000732505.1 Cyprinodon variegatus
ATTGTCCCTCTTAAGTTGTGGTGTGGAATAATATAGCGCAGACTACACTTCAAAATTGTGCATAAATCAAAAATATCTGCATCATACCTGCGACAAGCTGACTGCGACATACTGCTGTGGGAGTATACACAGCCCTTTACTGCCCACCTTTAGATATTTAACAAACAATATATGTAGTTCCTGGTCTACTAAGTGTACCTGCATCATTAGATAGTAAAGTCTGAAACAAATATAAAAATTAATCAATCCTGCTCATTTTTCTTCAGGTTCTGTGGGTGGAATAATGGACTGGGTTTTTTTCTAAGTACATTTTAGGCCTCGTCTTTGTAGCCATAGAGCCTAAGCACCACTGCCTACCCAAATTTTGTTGATGACCATGGCCAGAATCCCTGACTCCCATCCATCCATCCATCCATCCATCCATCCATCCATCCATCC
>NW_015150481.1:1123499-1164116 GCF_000732505.1 Cyprinodon variegatus
CCTAACCACATGCCTGAGCCACCTCGAATGGCTCCTTTCAACATGGAGGAGCAGTGGCTCTACTCTGAGTCCTCCCTGGATGACTGACTTCCTCACCCTATCTCTATGGGATAGCCCAGGCATGCTATGGAGAAGCTCATTTCGGCCGCTTGTATCCCCAGCACCGTGTTCTGGTGGCAAAAATGGTAAATAGGTTCTAGTAGTATACTTCCTGAAGTGTCTGGTGAGTTTTAGTTTCTTAGCAAGCAGAGAAAAATTGGACCTAACCACTCACAGTGACATTAAAATAAGTGAACATTGCAAAAGAAGTATTAAGCTTTGGCATCAATTAAAGGGAAATTAAAGTTTAATTAGGTTAATGTTGTGTAAAACCTGGAAATGGAACTAATAAATACTAATAAAGGTTCAGACAAGTTTGCCAAAGAATATCTGTGAAATATGAGCCCCCAAAAAGATCTTGATAGTTTTTTAAATTGATGCTTGGAAACATTTACAGTCGTCCTATTAGTGTGTTTTATGATTTTTGTTTTTATGTGAAATATTCCGTTTCACACATCAAACAAATGTTTAAAAGGTTAGCTTGTATTTCAGAGATTCGGCTTATCCTGCAGGGATATAACTGTAAATAATTTGCCTTTTAAGAAGAATGCATAAAAACAGAGCCTCCTTTAAACATCAAATAAAACGTTTTACAATACTATAATTGTTCAAGATTGCATATTGGTTTGCAATTTGTTTTGCTGAAACAGGACAATGTCTGTGCTATAAAGACTTTTTTTAAATAGTATTTGGGGATTTTTAACTGATGTAAGTTAGCTTCTGGTTTTTTTTTAAATCAGATTTAGAATGAAATGCAATATTTGCTCATTATTCTATCCAAACTTTACAGTACATATTTTTCAATAATTCCTCCTTTTGTTTCTCACTGGCTGACAGCATTCCTGTTAGAGCGAACTGCTCTGGATGATTTTTTCTTTTTTTTTTTCTTTACAGTGGACCAATCAGTTAAATTTGCCATTAGTGAGAACCTAAAAAATGTATCTGACCTTTAAGGGTTACTTAGATCTGATAAATGTTTACATTAGATAAATGCTTTGATTGAAAAGAGAAGTCAGACACTTTTAAACAGAATAAAACTACTTTAAATCTCACATGTATTAAGGAATCATTCAAGTGGAATATTATTGAAAAGTTAATTAATTTTATACTTAGTCCGAAGTGAGAAACATATATTGATTAGATAGATCAAATCACTGTCTTCAAACAGCGAATGGAAACACATGAATCTACATTGAATTAATTATGAAAAAACAAACAAACAACAACAACAAAAAAAAAAAAAAAAAAAAAAGGCAGATTTGTGCCAAACTAAATGACCAGACCCCATATAAGCTGATTCTCATGCATTGCTAAAATTACCTGACTTTACAAATGATAAGAATTGGTTAAACCTCTTTTTTTATCACAGAATTTTAAATTCTTTCTCTTTCTAAATCTTACTAATTTGTTCTGTAAACTATTTAAAGTTCAGTTAGTGTTTCTGATTTTTTCCCCAAATAACTTTATTGAAAGAAATTGTACAAACAAGCAATTGCGTATAAAGCAGCAGACAGGTGCTCAGACTTATATGTATTACCCTTTGAAAAAGCTCTCATAAATATTGGATGTGGTGCTTTTTAAAGTTAATTTTGGAATATTTACATCTGTATATGTGCAATTTGCCAGGAAGCACTAATATTTCCATGGATATAATATAAGATTAAACTTCTCCAGTCTGTTAAATACATTCTCAGGTGCAGGGGGTCAATTAGATGATGTTATTTCCTGATGTAAAATCCAGTGTTCCTATTGGTTGCTCTTTCCAGATTTTGTGAGGATCAGAAAGGTTAGCCAATAGGAAATTTACGGCTTGATTAGCAGAGATAATTGTCTGTGGAAGTGTTTCGTTTTTGTGCAGTTGCAGATGGAGTAAGGTGAGTGTTTTGGGTGTAACACATTGATGTATTAGAAATTACTGAGACCTTTTGTGTTTTTATTCACTTATTTATGTAAATATTTCCCCAAAAGAGAGAAACAGGAACAGTAAAACCATCTTACTCAGATTAGCAGTAAATAAATGAGAAAATCCTGTCTCATTTCTCTGTAATAAGTGACGACATAGGTATTTTTAAAACGTTTTAGTAGTTTTTTCCCCCATTCTGTCATAGCATTATATTTGGTATTTCCACCGCCCTGTCCACTTGTCATTCAGCTGTCTGGCTGTCAGTCCCTCATGTACAGTATTGTCTGTCAAAGGCTCACAGCTGTGGGTAAAGTTGCTTTAATGCAGAGGAGAAAAACTGTCACAACAAAAAAATGAATCTAAAAATAGGTAAAGGATACAACCCAAGAATCCCTTTGCTATTAACTCATCAATATATCAAAATGTATAATTTTAGTTTATTAATTTAGAATTTTTATAAGTTTGGATACTAATGAATAGAAAAACATGATCAATTTGTATATTCTTTCTTTTTATGAGTTTTCCTGAAACACATTTAATTCTGTGTTTTGTGTTGATTTGTTTAAATACTTTTTACTTGGTATTTATATCTACATTGAAAAGTTTAAACATGACCTAACCTCTACTCCTAATATTAGAAACTTTTAGATATTGTTCAAAAACAGTTATAGTATTTCAACAATTGGTATTTAGTGCTTAATGACTTTTTTTTGTTTAACTACAGAATTAAACAATTTAAGTGATTGATTTAAACACCTATTGTGAAGATTATTAGATTTGTTTGTCATTTTGATCTTTACGAAGTCTCAATGGATATTAGCTGCTTCATCCAAGGAGCCTTCAGTTCCGTACTTAACTTATGAGTGTGAAGGATGATATTTAGAGATAATATCTGTTTCTCTGTCTTATAGACACCGTGAAAAATTGACCTCATTGCTTTTCTGTTTCAGTTAAACACTGACAATCCTGTGCTGCGTCACTGTCACATGAATAGGCAAACACCACATGACCAATCCCCTCCCGAATCCAGAACATCAAGATGATGGAAGTTATTACTGATTTCTAATATTGGACAATTTTTACTTATGAAAATGCCAGTTAATGCAGTTATTGTGGTTATTTTTTTTATTTTATTTATTTTTTTTTTATCGAGCATTTTATTTATTTTTGTAGATTAAATAGATATGTAGTAAAGTTACATTTTTTTTCATCCCAGACAAAAACAAAGTGCACCTTCCCCTCAGGATCTTATGCATTTCCAAAAATTATTTGAATGTCTTTCATGTTTAAATCCTAAAAATCCAAAACCAAGGTTTTTAGAATTCCTAATTATGATCGAAACCGTCACAGTATCATGCTGAATTTATTAGAAGTAAACAGTAAAATGTGGTAATATCTATTTAGTAGTTCAGTACAATATAACATACTATTTATTAGGGCTGAAACAATTAATTGGATTAATCGATTAATCGATTATTAAAATAATCGTCAACTTATTCAGTAATCAATCATTTACTAGAGTGTAGAGATTCTAAAATATGCTTTTAGCTAACAGAGCAACCCACTTAGAGCAGCAATTACACCAAAATAAAAAAAAAATATATATATATATATATAAAAATATTTAGCATTTAAGATTAAAAAAATATATAAAATCGTCTGTCAATGTGCTCTATCCAGAACTCCTCAGGTG
Organism: Cyprinodon variegatus; assembly: GCF_000732505.1. Classification (NCBI taxonomy): domain Eukaryota; kingdom Metazoa; phylum Chordata; class Actinopteri; order Cyprinodontiformes; family Cyprinodontidae; genus Cyprinodon; species Cyprinodon variegatus. The sequence goes on from NW_015150481.1 coordinate 1,127,195, forward strand.
GAAAAGTTTTAGTTTAACCTGGTTTAATTTCATAAAAAGTCTTTTTTAATCAATCTTTGGCTTTCTGATTATTAATCGATTATTCAAACAAATAATCGATATATAAATCAATTTGCAAAATAATCAATCGTAGAAGCCCGACTATTTATAAAGTCGGTGGGGCTCATCAGTAGAGGAAGCAGATGTGATCAACCGGATTTCCTGTCAAGATGTTTAAATTAGATCAACACACAGAAATATTTCAATTGAAATAACTCTAAAATTGATTAAAAGGGAAAATTGTGTATCATTAAATATCACGTCTTGAATCACATTTGAACCCTTTTTGAATCATTTTACATGAATTTGTTTTGTCTCACAATTTGATCATAACTCATGTTTTTGTTCAGTACAGGCAACTATTGCTATGGTATTGTTGTAACATACATCTGAAGTTCATAAATAGAGTTTTGTAAAAAAAAAAAAATAAAATCATTGTGACTAAATTCAAAAAATGGGTTTTTGTGTAGAAGGTGTCAAATCACACCTTCTAGGAGGAACTGTGCATCAATGGTGTCAGTTTGAGAACTAACTATAGAGTTGATTGACATGTAAGGTTTTTATCAGTTAACCTGAGTTTTCCCGTGTCAGCCATATTGAACAAATTCATCCTTATGCAGCTTAATTCCCCGTAACTATGTTTGAACATATTGCTTTGCTGCACAGTGGGCAGTGGTTGGCACTGCAGAATTGCAGCAAGAAGGTTCCGGGTTCGACTCCCACCCGGGGTCTTTCTGCATGGAGTTTCCATGTTCTACCTGTGCATGCGTGGGTTATCTCTGGTTACTTTATAACTGCCCTGCAATTTGTTAAGGTTAAGTTTGTTGTTTGCTTTTTTTATAGAAAACATCTTCATATAATGGCTTTGCACATATTTATGTCTGACAAATTTGTACCTTGGCCTGGTTCGACTTTGCAACCCCTTACTGTTAGGACTTACATAAAATGGCAAAAGTAAGACGCCAAAGACTTTAGTTTTTTCTTAAGTGGGTTCCTGATGTCATTCAATAGGTTTTTAGAAGGCTGTAACAAATATTATTGAAGACTATTCATAAAGTTTTCTATGATCGACTAATAGCCCTGTTGCCATGGTTATTTGGAAACATGGTGGGAGCCCTCTGGACGTTTACCTGTATTCAAATTGTTTTCAAGGGATAGGAAATGCTTTAAGGTGGTGCAATTGAGTTTGCTGTCATTTCCACCCAAACAGGATGTACGAAAGTAACATATACAGTTTCTTACCTGAGACTGTCTGAATTTTCTGTCTTTCACAAATTTTTTAATGTATTGCTTTTGCCAACTTCTACTATAAAAGCTGTCTGCTTTTTAATAAATAAGGCCCCAGGTGTTCTTATTACTTCCATGGCATTCAGAAGTTGAAAGAGTCGGAATCTCAGGACATCAATGAATTCCAGCAAAAATTCAAGGGTGTTGTTGTTCAGTCAAAAATTTTTCTCACTGCTAAACGTTCTACCCTCAGCTTTTAGTGGTATAATAACAAAGTGGGATCGATTTGGAATGACAGCAACTCGGTCCCAAAGTGGTAGGCCTGCGGAGTCCACTAGACAGCTTTCTAGACTTCCTCTGGCCTTCATATTAGCTTTAAAAAATATGGGTTTTCCGCTGTATCCAAAACATAAATCTCTTAGTGCAGTGCAAATAGTTAGAACTGCTGTTTTAAGGCCTGCCACCACTGTGTTCTACAGTAGTGGAGAGGCTTTCTCTGGAATGACAAATCATGCTTTTCCATCTGGCAAAGTCAGGGTTGAGTCTACAGTATATGCTTGTAGAATCCCCCTTTTCTCACTATATTGTGCTAAGGGAGAAGAGTACTTGCAAGGGTATTATATTGTTGGTTGTTTCCGGAGCTAGGCTTGGTTAACATGCTTGCTTTAGCATACCTGTGTACTTCTAAATAGGGGTGCACCGAAATTTTGGCCACCGAAAATTTTAAGCCAATTATAAACGAAAAGTGCATTTTTTGTTCTGGCCGATAGATATTTTATACAGAAACAGCACAGCCGAAACATGTGATTACGCAACAAACACTAGAACAGGGGATAAAGGATTTTAGCCACACAACAAAGCCAGCGTGCAGAAATCTTGTCGAGTGCGCAGAGTAGGGCTGGGCGATAATTCAATAACGATATATATCGATCGATAGACGTGTGGCACAATATAAAAAAACAGTGTCCATAAGAGTTCGATACATAAACGCAGTTTTCCTTCCTTCTCATTGTAGCCTATCATGTAGGTTTATGCTAGTCACTACTTCCTCCCAACCAATTGCAATCGCGGACCCAGGAACGCCGTCACAAAGCGCCGCCCTCTCAAACCACAAAACAGAGCACATGAAGATGTCGCAGCAAGGAGAGGTGGAGGAAATTGTTCCAAAGAAGGGTTTTTGTAGTTTGGCAGTATTTCGGTTATGGCAAGTCGGAGTAAAGGTCTAAAGCAAGACAGCATACAGTAGGTGGCAGAGCAGAGTTTGCATCTGTGGCGGACATGTTTGAAAAGGCAAGAAAGTTAACCCAGCTACTCTGCAAAGGCTTTTGTAGTTGATTTATTGAAATGCCTTGATTTTATTTAGGATTAGTAAACATAATAGCCAAAAAAGCTATGGTTTTAATATTTGACATAATAATTTCTTTCAGTGTTTCAGTTTTTGGCCTTGTTTCCTCATTCAGTGTTTTCAGTTTCGGCCAATAATTTTCATTTTGGTGCCTCACTACTTGTAACTAATTCATGTTCCCAACATTGTTGAACAGTTTGAGATCCCCCCTCCTCTACCAATGTGATGTTACACCAGCACACAAAGCATAAGAAATACAAAGACATAAAACCACAAATGAGATAGTATAATAGATGTGAGCTTGACTTGTTTGCACACAGTCCCAACTTTAACCCCATAATTCATCTTTGGTATTTTATAAGAGCAGAGGCGGAAAACTAGGCCCTCTCCTACAACATCAGTTCATGACATCAACAATATGCTTCTGGAAGAATGGTCATATTCACATGAAAGAAAAATCCATACCTCATGGACAGCCTACCAGAGGAGTTGAAGCTGTATAACTGCCATATTCCACCCTATGGATAAAGAATGAGATGTTCATACAGTATATGAAAAAGACAGGTGAACAAACATTTTTGGCATTATAGCGAAAATAAATCTTTGTTAAACCTTTCTATTCCTTTGACGTGTCGCTACATCAGGACAATACAGATTGATCAAACATTTGATTGATGTTTTATGTCTGATGTTCTTTTCACTACAAATGGGCTGTTTATGATGAGTTTTGCAAAAACTGTTATACTTGTTCACAAAATATTTTGCATTTCTTGGGTTGTAGTTTCTTTTAGATCATTTCTTTGCAAGGTTGGTATTCTTAGTTTTGGTGTTCTAGTGTCTGTCAATTATGACTTTTCTCTGACAAGGTCAAGAAACCTAAGTGGAAGTGAAAGAGCCGAAGCATTGAAGGGACGTAATAATTTCCTTCTGATTTTGAAAAGAGTATATTTCTTTTGTAAATTAGATTTTATAATGTGGTAAAAGGTCATACCGACTATTGAGCAGAAGTCTAGACACAAACTGCACATGGACATCAGCAGTCTTTACATGTTCAAGCTGACATCTTGGGTGTTGCTGTCCATGGTACTGGACAGTGAGTTTGGATGCAAAGACGATTTAGTATAACAAAACTATTAGACAAATAGGCTATATAAGGCTTTGTGTTATTTATTAATTAGGCTTTGCAAAACGTTCTAATGTAAGCCTGTTTTTTCTGTTGAGTGAGAAAACAGTTTTCAAAGCTTTTTAATGTATTTTTTTAAAGGCAGCATAACTTAAGTTTATCTCTCTTGAGCAGACATGCGTATTAGATATTGATTTCTATAACGAAAATACAAATAATCTTTCTTGACAATCTTAAGTGGTTGATACACCTGCTGTGTTTCAGGGTTTGCTAAACATGCATCCTCAGCCACTCAGCCTGTTTGATAATGAGGACATCTTCTGATGCAAATCTTATATTGTTTTTTTTTTACCATCCAAACCTTTTCAAGGAAATCTTTAAATATCTTCTGTGTTAACTTGGTAGATGTATACCTGCTTGGTTTGTGTTCTGTTTTTGGTGGCTGTTAGGCAAGATGACAGCACCTGATATGCAAACAGAAGCTTTCTGTAATATGCCCAACTCATTGTCTGTATGTGTGTGTGTGTGTGTGTGTGGTTTGGGTGTGTGCATAAACGTGTGTGTAATGTGAACTGAAGTGTAGGGAGAGAGAGTGGGAAGGAGGTGGAGTAGTGAGGGAGCAGCGGAGAAGTGACACAAATCAATGTGAGCACCCAAACCACCATCACCAGCAGCGGCGACAGCCTCCCCGACCTCCATCACCCCTCTGCCTTTCCCTGTGAGAGACCAGCTGAGACAGACTCCAAGAAAGTGACTCCTTCACAGCACTTCAGCGGTAAGTCATCACAGATGTTCTGATACTTCCCTCAGTTCTGTCGTGAAGGGTCTCCAAGGCACAGAGCTTACAGCTGAGGGTCCATTTGTGGCCGAGCATCTTTTTTTTTCCTTTCCCTCACTCACTGACTCCTCTCTGCTGCTTCTTTTGCTAGCTACTGCTGCAGAAAGAATGTCTCTAAAAGTGGCAAAGTGAGAGAAGGCTGCTGTTGGTCCTCCTCTTGTATGCTTACAGCATGTCAGGGCTTGGGGGTTGGATCGTGGAAAGCTCTTTCCACCAATCGACATTGCCTATGTAAACCATAACTTTTATGATAAGATAAATTGGTACATAGGAGTTTTTATGAGATATAACCTTTAAAATATATTAAAAGACTTTGGATTTTTCTTTTTGTTGTCGTGGCATTTTAATCTTATGAGGACAAATATTACTGGTACCTCTCTGTGCATCAGTCTGGTTTGATTTTACACTCCAGTCATGGAAAGTATAAAGTTCAGCAGACCATTTTCTTTCAGTTTGTTCAAACAAAAGAGATGAAGGAAAGATTATGAAGAACTGATAGTAAGTAAACGGTGTGCAGAGCAGCGTCAGAGCTGCTTGCTTTTTCTCAGCACCACAGTGGAGACAATGTCATTTTGTCTGTACCTCACTTCATGATTCATTAAATCGGTCTGATATTGACCAATACAGGGTTTTGTGTCACTAAAGTTGTACTTATACTTTTTGGGAAACTGTTATCTTCAATGTCTGTAAAATATTTGCAGTCATCTATATTTTATGGTAAGTATTGCTGTGGTTGTCCTGTGATTTTTATTAGTAATTAGTTGAATATGTGTTAATCTGAGAGCTTAATTGAGGTAATTATGTTTTAGCAAATAAGAAACATCAAGAAGTCCACGTTTTGGTAAACTTAGTTCAAGGGCAAGTTCAGACATTTTCATTTGTATATACGGTATTTTGTGGACTATAAGGCACAACTTTTCCCCCACGCTTTAACCCATGCGGCTTATAAGATGGTGCAGCTTTTCTGTAGATTTTTCCTAACTGCAAGTAGGGGAAGTCAAAGTTGGAAATGAAAGAATAAGGGGCTAAATTTCATTCAGCACAAGAGCATAGTACTGTAACTGCAGCATACACAACAGAGAACAAGCATCTCAAATCCATACATTTTGCCATTTATTTGCTACATTAAAGCTGCTGAACCAGTGAAGAGACTGGTCTCAACTCCTGCAGAGCTGAAATAAATAACTGACGAGGCCCCATCTTTCAGTAGAAGCTCTTACTGTTGTGAGCCAACAAGTTATAGGGAGCTAGCATTTTGATTCGTCCCTACTCCAGGGGCTATATGTAGAGCTCCCCCTACAGGTTTGATGGAGACAGGTCAGCGGCTTATAACACAGTGCAGCTTATATAAGTACAGTACATTTCCAGTTAAAAAAAAATTATTGGGCAAGGGGTTATAGTGAGATGTGCTCTATAGTCCGGAACATACAGTACGGACTATCACACAAATTCCTAATTTGGATACAACTAGTTAAACACTTAAAAGCAGAGATTGACTTGTATAAACTAGTTTGAATATCTCTTTTATCTTGACGGACTTTTCAATAATTCCCCAATTAAAGCCCAAACTTAACAATTTTTAGAAATCTATCGGTAACATCATAAACATCTGTCTCAGTCTGGCTAAGGCATTCTCAGAGAAAAGGAAATTACTGAAGTTTTGTTGAGTGGTTTTCATTTAAAGTTCCCTCCCCTTACAACAAAATTGGCTGGTGCTGTTGCTCAACATATCTGCCCTTTGCTGTCTTGTAGCAGCTACTGATAGCTTTGTCAAACCAGTATTTACCAGGTTTAAATGATCAAGCACCTATGTCAAATACATAAAAAAATTTTAATTCAGAATTTACATATCACATCTCAGCTACAAACATGGCATATCATCTGAAAACGATAGGCCTAATATTCCAATATTATAGGCTATTACTATCATATCGAACACATTTCAGTATTTTAGTATAAAAATGATTCGTTTTTCAACTGCAGGCGCACACGCTCGCTACGGTGGCAGCATCTCTTAGATACCCCCGGACCACGCTGGATGTTAGGCATCCACTATCATCCAAAGGCAAAATGATATCACAGAAGGAATCGTCCATTATATTGCTCTCAAGATATGAGGCCCACGTGTGTCATGGAAGGCCAAGGTTTTTAAAAAGCTATAAAAGATTTTAAACCTGGATATTTAGTGCCAACGCACCAGACAATCATGCATGCACTAACCGCAAACAACGGGGACTCAAAGAGAAGGCTTCAGAGTTAATATAACACAGCGCGGCATTAAGCTTGACTACATACATGTGGACATCTCTGTCATATCTGACAGTGACTGCCCATTTCAATGATGGAGACTGGGAAGCAAAGAGTCAAAACAAATAGAAGTGGCACACACAGGAATAGGGGTGTGGGAAAAAAATTGATTTGGTGATATATCGTGATATTCTGCTGCTCAATATAATACCGATAAAAAAAAAATAAAATAAATAAAAATAGCTTTACATAAAGCAATGTGGGGAAAATGGACTACCTCTGCACCGCCACTCTGGTAGATGCCGTGTGGTTCTTTTTTACTGTACAGCACATCACCATCTCTGTAGTAGAAGCAGTCACAGTGGAAGACATGAACTGACTCAAGCCCCAAACAACAGTGCTGATGAACATATAAAGCACTTGCTTTTTATTTTGGCTGGGTAAAATATCGCAAAATTATATTGATATCACAATATTGTGATAATATCTTATCGTAACCCAAGTATCACAACATGTATTGTACCACAACACCCATGATGATACTCACCCCAGGTAGGAGCATCGCTGCGCAGCTGTTTTGAGTTGAATATTCCTTTAAAATTCCAGAAGTGAAGAGAATGTCTTTGCTCATTGTCTGTATCACAATGTGGCTGATATGGCATTCTGTGTGGAAACATTAAAGGAGTCACATAAATGGTTTGAGATGCAGAGCTTCAGGTGTGCTGGACACAGTTTACAGCTCTGTATTAAGGCTGCGTTTAAACAAGAGCTAATTTATTGTGCCGTGGCTTTACATTTTAAAAAGGAGCACTGAGCAAAAACTGGGCTAAAACTAAAACAGGAGCAGCAAAATCTCCCTCAGCATGTCTACAAGTTGGAACTCAACTTTTTGAATGTTGGAACAACTTCTGGAAGGACAAAAATGCGGGCCCATTAATGCAGTGTTATCTAACCCTGGAATACAGTAGAGCAAGGTTTCTTAACCCTGGCCCACAGCACCCATTGTCCTTCAAGTTATAGATGAGTCTCTACTCAAGCACACCTGATTCAAGTGATTGCATTTCTTCCTCAACAGCCCTCAAATATTGCATAGCCTCTTAGTTGCCTTTTTATTCAGGTCAGGTTTGTAAAGGCAGGTAAACAGCTAAAACATGTAGGAAATTGGGCCCTGGACCAGGGTTAGGAAACTCTGCAGTAGAGTACATTAAGAATGTGCTAAAACCTATGTTAATGCATCCCTGTCTGCAAGTGTGCCCATGCTGGCAAACGTTAAGAAACGTCATTGGCCACAAAATTAAAAACAAGCTGGATGAAGAAATTGACAGCAGGTGGTTGTTTTAAAACACAAATGATGAGTGCATACATCATAGCTACAGTGGTAGACTCGTGTTTTAAGCAATTTTCTGGATGATTCCAAAAGAGACAAGGCCTATGCAGAAGACGTACAGCTGGTGGACCAACTGAGTGCATGCAGCACAACCACTGGTGAAGCTGGAGGAGAGGAGTAAGAGTAAAAAAACAAAAATCATCAAGGAGAAGGAGATTGTGATGCTGTTGTGTGGAGAGGAGAACGAATTCGTTCCTATGAAATCTGATAGAGGGAGCATAGAAGAGATGGAAAACTGAGCTAAAACCAAAGTTGAATGTGGACCATTGGGATTGTTGGGGAAAAAAATAGACAGATACCCTAATAGCAAAGTGACAACATCTGAACACATTTTCTCTAAGGCAGGATTTATTGTCAACAAATCAAGACCCTGTCTCCTTTTAAAGAATGTGGAAATGCTTGTGTTTCTTGCAAACAACAAAAAGGTGTGGATAGTTAGTGAGCAGTGGACATTAATGCTGCTTTCTGTGACAGAGTAATTTTTATTGCTTTTACATTATTTTATTTTGGAAATTAATAACATTTTAATAGTTTTGCACTTTATTTTAAAATAAATAAGTGATGGAAATGTGATTTATTTATTTCGTGCACTTGTTTTGAATGAGCTTTTGTTACTTTTAAGCAATCTATTTTGTCTCAGTTTTTAGCTAAATAAACTTTTATGGTCCCATTTTATTATTGCGCTCATTAGGAATTTTGACGGGGGTTTTTTCTTTTCTCATAATGTGCAATTACGCAGTGCCCACTGATAGTAGGCTATTGTTTTGAGCCTATAATTTATTTTTCAGGAATGCACAGTTTTAATACATTTGCACTTATATTATATATATATATATTTTTTTGTATATTTTCTGGAATCAAGAGGCATTATATTTCCTAAAAACATGTGATGTAAACCTCTGTCAGAGCCATTGTGCCATCACACCCCAACCCCCAAGCAAAGTTTGTCCCATATTGTAACTTACACCGACAGCTGGATTTTAGCAGGTTTTAATGAATGTTGCTTGGCATGAGGTGCACCTTTGGTAACAATTTCCTTAAAAATTCCTTTCATAAATTTATAAATAAGGCACAGCGTGTGTCTGCAGCCTCTGGTGTTTTTTCTGCTCTCCCCTTCATTAACTTTGCTTACTTGTTTGATCAGCAGATCGAGACTTCGGCCAATACATGGCCCACCTTTCATGTGTTTTTTGTCTTCAATATAATACTTCTGGACTTTTTGAGTCCGATGCTGAAACTGTCAACAGTCAGTGCCATCCCCCTCTGGTTTAGGGTGGAACTGCTTGTTCCTCCAAATAATGTTGAAGAATCCTTTAAAAAATTCCTGCATCTGGATTATGATGTGGATCATCACCAACATTTGATGGATTGTTCCTTGGACCGAGGTACATCATTGATAAAAATTTAATTAACATTGGTTCGTACATTTTCAGCTATCCTGTACACAAACTGACAGACAAGCAAACAAACAGAACTAAAAGCATTACTTCCTTGGTGGAGAAAATGACATTAGTATTATATAAAAAAAAAAAATTGAAATCAGATTAATGCATGCAATAACTGCCCCTCCCCCTGAAAAGGTTATATAGCATGAGGTCTCTTGGTAGTTTTTAAAGTTTCACAGGTCATGTGGACCCTGCCACTTACAGTGTCTAGTGCTCCCTGTTTGACTCTTATATGTGAGCAGCTGCGACTTTAAGAGGAATATCTGTAGGAGCAGTCAGTCTCAGTCAGGTTGTCTCATTCTGTTAGATCCGTGGCATTCTCTCATTCTTCAATTATAAAAGGAAGAAAAAAACATGTTATATTGAATCAAAAGTCAAATCTGTTACTCATAATAGACCTCCAAAATAAAGCTTATTGTTGCCATACTTCTGTTCAGTACTGACATAAATGCATGGACAGTTTCTTTAGTTTCAGAGAATGTTCTTGGGCTGCTAAAAAATATAAGCTTATATAAAAGATAATAAGATGTTCCTCCCTTATAAAATATATAACCTTGGCTTTTAAAATGCAGACAAATAACTTTTAAAGGTAGTTTTGGGATATTGCATTAATGGAACAGCATAGATTTTAAAAAGCAGAGCTCTCTAGACCTTCTTACACCACTTCATTTTGGCAACCATCATGATCTTCTTCATCAGGGCTGTGTCTGCTCTGAATATGTAGTGTGTGTCCTATTTACAGTTGTACAGTATCAGCAGCTGCCCACCATTTGTTATTGTGGGAGCTTGGCAGCGGTGGATGTTGTTATCAGTTCCTAGCATCAGGGATTGGTTTCCGCTCTGTTTTAGTCAGTGATGAAAACATGAACATGCACTGACAAATGCACACAAACAAGGTTTGTTTGTCACATGATTGTGTGTGAGCGTTTGGATATCCTGAGGCTCACAGAACGAGAGACATTGTTAGACCCAGGTAAGAGGAAGACGGAGAGAGACATCTGTCAGTCTCTCAATGTTTCCTCTCACAATGCTTCTGATGAGGTGTGCTCTCCTTAGAACACACACAAACAAATGTATTTAAGTCTGTATACATGTGCGGCATATCAGACGGCCCGGGTGAGAAATATTTAGGTTTGAGTGTCAGTGCTTGAACGGGGTGTTGATCTTCTATAAAGAAGGTGGCTGTAAACAAATCCTTCAACATGGAATGTCTCCCTCACTTTTTTCTGGATCAAAGAATGTTTATGAGTCATTTCTCCAGATTTGCAAAATTTAAGTGAAGCACTTTTGTGTAACACATAATTTTAAACAATATATTTAATTCAATATCCAGATATTTTGACAAATGATCTTCCTTGTTCCCTGACTTTGAAGCACAGCCATTGAGAACTGTTCTGGGTTCTACTTTATTCATATAACTAATTTTTATGATGAATTCGAGCTGAAATGCTAAATTTTATGTTTTCTCTTTCAAGTACTGGTTGGAAAAGGTAGCGCTGCTTTTGTTTTAAAAAACGCGTCTGGTGGTTTATTTGCACTAGACACAACAAACCCACTGGTAGAGAGAAAAGGATTTAGATTGTTTTTTGCAGGTCAAGGAGTGGAACACTTGCATTCATTGAGTTGAAAGCAAGTTATTTAAATGGGAACACTTTTCAAGTCAACTGTCATACCCTTTATTTGACTGTGTTACTTGGCCAAAACTGGTCACACAGCAGAACAATGTAAATTGAAAAGCAGAAGAAGAAAAGAACAAGGTCTTCAAATGGGGCAAAGACCAGTTCTCATTCTGGTTGTATAGTAAAAACTTAGAGCTGCAGAAAATCAAATCTCCATAAAGCTCAATGTTCTGAAGCAATGTGCTTTATAAAGTGTGACCCAAGAAGACACACTGTACAGAGTTAGTGACTCTGAAAATGCTTTTACAAGCTGCTTGATAAGGATGTAGTTTCCCCCATAGAGCATATTCATTTTGGTTTGTTTTCTGTTTTTTTACATTTTATTTTTTACTTTTGCTTTGTGAAAGGTCACTCTTTGTAATACAGTAGAACATTTCAACCATTTTAGCACCTATCAAAAAACAGCAAGATCTTCTTTCTAATCAAAAACATTTATTTTCCATAGCTGTGAGGTCCCCATTATAGACGATGATACAGGACACAGAAAAAAAGTCAAAAAGATTTTATCTGCATTTTATGGCATGTCAAAGTTTATTACAAAGGACAGACATTTTCATAAGGGGACCTTTTGTATTTTTTCCTTTTTCTTGGGTAATACTGTCTGGTTGAATGCTGGGATATTATTTTTATAATCAACTGCAATCAATCATGGGTCACATAACTTTCAGTCCCTCGGGGTCATAAAAACAACAAAATATCACAACAAAAATGAAATACACAGAACAAGAGGTACTCCCCCTGAGGCTTTCTTAATGAACCAAAGTCCAAGTCGGACAGAGGCTGCCTGTTTCCAAACTTTCCCCCCTCCCCTAATCTTTCTCTGTGCATCAAACTTTTCAGAAAAAACATAACAAGCATCTTTCATGGATCAAACGACTACAGCAATGCTCTTTGTGCCAAAGCAGGATAAAAAAGGAGACAGTAAGGAGAGAAAAAATACCTTATTATTGTTATCAAAGTAAAGCCAGCTCCTCTTCAGCTGCTCTTATGGGACCTCTAACACTCTCTCTGCTCATACACTCAGGGGGAATCCAAACATGACCCGCATACACACCCCACCTCCTCTTTCCTTACAAACACACACATACACACATTAACACTCCACAAGCCTGTCTTGGTTCACATCGTTTCATTTGTGAAATTAGTCCATTCTCTCTGACCCTGTCTTTTCATCAAGCATGTTGGTGCATATTTTAGTCCCTTTCCTGTGCTTGTTTTGCTAATTGGTGGCTATACTTTGCCCAACACTGATATCCTTTGATCATCTCAGATCATTACATTTACCTCATTAATTTGCTCAATGTGATTTTTAAGCCCCCCCCCTCTAAAAACAACGCAGAAAAAAAAAAATTAAGGGTCAAAGCAAAATTGGATTAATAATATATTATATGGACCAAAGCAAGAGCAATTCCTTTGTGATTTCTCTTGTTCTTTTTTGTGTGATTATTCATTCAAATGAGGTGAACAGGTCATGACAAAAAAAGGTCCGAATATGAGGATAGAAACAGCAAATCGGAATTAGCTGAAGAGGCTTTACTGGTTTGCCATATTTATCTATTTATTTTAGTTTTACTGTCACAAAATAAGAAATCACACACTTAAATATCTTTGTCTTTATCATTCTAATAATCCCTGCCACAGCAATCCGTTCCCACCACAAACCTTTTTGTTTTAACATAGTCTCAGACCTCATTGAAATCATCTCAATAAGCATAAGCAGCTTTTTAAGACCAGAAGCTGCATGTTTATGCTTATCTTATTTATAATTCCTCACTAAAAAACAAAGAACCCAACCAGTCAATAACAAAGAACTTCCCACATTCCTGCATTATTTTACAAGGTTGGAGAATACAGAAAAAAAACACACACACCCTGTTGGTGCTTGTTTTAGGAAAACTTAATCGTAGTCTCAGTATAGAAAAGCCCAATTTGAAGTTTAAATATAATTTAACAAGCTAAATGTTTGTTGTGGTTGGATAAAACCAACAAAGCTCCTAAGTGACCTGTGGACTTGAAGATGGCATGAGTTGGAGATTCCATGTTGCTAAATATTTCTGCAGTTCTCAAACAGTGAGTTTTGGAGTTATATTTTTTTCCACCCTTATTATCTTGCTTACTGGGAAATGTGGCAATAGAAAAGAAAAAGGGGGTGCAAGAGGCCCCAATCAGATTATACTTTTCCTAAAAGAATGCTAAAGATATATATTTTGAAGGTATGGTTATGCTGCCTTGCAGCATGAAGGTTCTTGGTCGATTCCCGGCCCAGGGTCTTTCTGCATGGAGTTTGCATGTTCTCCCTGAGCATGCGTGGGTTCTCTCCGGGTACTCCGGCTTCCTCCCACAGTCCAGAAAGATGACTGTTAGACTAATTGGCTTCTCTAAATTGTCCTTAGGTGTGAGTGTGTGTGTGAATGGTTGTCCTGTTTGTCTCTGTGTTGCCCTGCGTTGGACTTGCGACCTGTCCAGGGTGTACCCCGCCTCCCGCCCAATGATTGCTGGAGATAGGCACCAGCACCCCTCACAACCCCTTGGGATTAAGCTTGTAAAGAAAATGGATGGATGGAAATTTGTCAAAAGTTTCAAATGTTTTTAAGGAATATCTGCTTGATGTCTTGCATGTGTATTTACTTTTCAAGTGCCTCTGTTGTGTTCGGAGTGTACACTTAGATTTAACCAATTAGGGCTCTTGTTGCTTTCAGGACTTCCTGTATCATTTTGTTCTCTCGAGTTTCATTCCTGTTACAGTGTTCAAATTCTTCCAGCGATAATCTTTCAAACAAAAGGTTGTTGTCTGAAGTCGTTGACAGCTTCATTGTCAGTCTATCCAAATTCAAATGGTGTTGCTAAAAAAGCGGCGTCTCCCACTTCTCTTCTCTCGCTACTCTTGCAGATTGCAGCTGAGATCACAGTCTGCATTTTCTATTGCATTGTCAGTGTTTCTTTGTGTTTCCTGTTGCCATATTGAGCTCTGAGCCATTCTATTATCATATAGAGAAGCAAATATTTTTCTTGTAGCCATACAAAGGCGCACTGATCTAATGAACTGCTTGGTTGTGTAGTGATAAAACTGCTTTTTAGCTTCTCCAAGCAGCCAGCTTGCAAACCCAACCAAGAAAGACCATAAATGTCTTGTAATTTGGCTGTAGAGTGAATATGTCTTTTATTTGTTTTGGATTTATTGTTCTTTTCCACCAAGTGTGATATTTTGTCACACTTGATGAAACAGGAGGGGGGGGGGTATGAATATCTGATATTTTTTCCTTTTGGAGGGACAGCATCTGGAGTGCTGAAAGCGCCTTATTGTTTCTGACATCGTCTAAATGCACATTTCAGCAGTGGTAAATCTTTGTTAGGCAGTGCAACTCAGATTAGTTGTTTTAGTAGGACTATGGGAACTCAACCAAATAAGCTGCTGGCCATGCTTTGATGACTCAGAGATGGAATGAGACAATTTGGTCCCTGTTTAGTTCCAGGTGTCTGAGTCTGAAAGTGCATTCGCACATCTAATTTGTTTGTTAATGCAGTGAAATGGAACAGGAGTTAGGTTTTTTAATTACACTTGATTAAATTTGAGATTTTACTATTTTTATGGGTATTGACCTAATTTATTAAATACTAGCACAGATTTGGGTAATTGATCGTAAGATGCATTTGATGGACAATTTATAAATAGTTGATTAAAGGCCAATCAGAACATTAAAACAGGCAAGTCTTAATACTTCTAAGTAATCATTATGTTTATGGCATGTCCCTTTTTATTGATAGGTTTTTGGTCCATAGAATTGCACAATTAGAAACAACAAACAAGTAAGACAAGTAAACATTCAAGTAGCCATAGAGTGATTTTTAGAGTGTGTCACATCAATGCATCACAGAGGCTTTCCTGAGTCATTCGTAAGAAATTTGAATCCCCTGAACAGACACATGCTCGTTGACAGAGTAGAATAATAAATTCGATATTTCTTGAAATGACTATAATGCCACAGGAATTCCGCTTCACCACTAATTCCTTAACAACATATTAACTGCCAGTTGCATGCTGAAATGATTGTAGAAATTAGGAACCGAAGCTAGTGGCTAAAAACGAGCAACTGATGTATCAGTGTGACATATACTGAAATATTTTGAAAAATATCTGGAACTTACACCACACCGAATGTGTATTTGGTTTTAATCGTCACCTGCGATCCGCTTAAGCTTCTATTTATATTAAGACAATCGCAAGTAGTAGGTCATGTAACAAAATGTGTGTGTGGGTGTTTGCTTCCAAGCTTGATTTG
This sequence comes from Cyprinodon variegatus, assembly GCF_000732505.1. Taxonomy (NCBI): domain Eukaryota; kingdom Metazoa; phylum Chordata; class Actinopteri; order Cyprinodontiformes; family Cyprinodontidae; genus Cyprinodon; species Cyprinodon variegatus. Next base: position 1,142,805 of record NW_015150481.1, read on the forward strand.
CTCTGATCCATCTCTACTTCTCACACTGACACACATGCACTTCCTCCCTTCGTGATGCGTTCTTCCACTTTCAACATCCTTCCCTTTCTTATGGAAAAGAGCCAATTAGACTTGTGTCTGTTTGTTTTAAACAAAATGGCTTTTAATTAGTGTGATCAAAAAGGCTTCTTTCTGCAGGCCCCAGGATCCACTTTGTAGTTCCCCCTCCACATCGCACATGGTTTTGATGCCACCTGATAGGACGCCAAGACAATCAGAAAGCTCTCATAATGAATACACACATATGCAAGCACACTCTTTATCACTTTGTCACGATCTATCGCTTGGCCTTCCTTAAACTCCACATGTCTTTTGTTGTATTGTTCATGCAAGGCTTCTTTTCTCTTTCCCTACATCCCTTTAATTCTTCATGTGCTGCTTCTTTGTTCTTGTTTGTGTTTTAAGTCTTTGATTTATTTTTTGTATTCTAATTTTGAAGTCTGAAATTACGTAGAATATAATTTGTGAAGAAAAATTGTAGTGATAACTTAACATTGATTTTCAAAATTTAAGGATTTTAGAAAATGGTTTAAGTCTGTTTAGTTTGGTAGCCATCTTTAATTATTCTCAAGTTTTAATAAGCTTTCATGAACGTTCTGTGGTTCCAACTGTACACAAGATTTTCCTCAAATATTAAACCATTTAATACAAGCCATCTGCTTGAATTGGTTAAGTTGACAAAGAAACTAATTGGAAACACTAAGAAGCAAGCCTATTATTAACTGGAAGAAGTTGAATCAGTGTCATGTTTCAGTAAAGGGAAAGTAAAACCAATGCAAACTGAGAGGGGAATAACCTAGAAAGCTTTACTTCAAAAATGGCTGCCATGTAGTCAGACCTAGAGCAAGCTCTTAGTCTATCAGTGCTTCAGCTACAGTAACATTAAACTTTTAGAATGACTGATCCTAATCACATTGTAAGATCTACAGCTTTGTATTGTTTTGGGTTCACAAAAGGGGTTCTGTAGGGTTAGTCAGGACTCTGTTTAGGCCAGTCATGTTCATCCAAATGCTCTCATCCATATCTTGCTTGTTCACAGCTGCAAATCTTAGAAGAGTCATCTCTTAACTCTTACAAAAGGTTTGCCTGCTCCCAATTCCACGTTGGGAGCATGTGGTTGTCCAAATTCTCTTGGTTTGCTGAAGCATTCAAAGTTCCAGAAAAATAACCCTGAAACATGCAAGCACCAGAATAATAAAAGTGAAGACATTTTGCTGGCAGGTTTCGACATTTTAAGTTGATTTAATATACAGTTTCAGTGGAGTGATCATAGTTCTCTGCATCAGCATTGCTGTCTTTCTCCAGATAAGCTTCTCTGATTGGTTGATGCATTTTGAGCAGCAAAAGGTGCATTTTTCCACCTCCAGCATCTGCTGCTTTTGAAATTTTGAACATTTGAGCAAAATTTCTAGGGGAAAAATAGGGCATACAATTTGTCATTTTTTTTGTAAAGAGCTTACAATGTATGTCTGTATGCATTGCTAGGTAAATGCCTGACCTGAAGTGCAGGAGACAAAGTTTTAATGTTTGAATAATAGTCTTATCTTTTTACTTTTGGCTTTGGGACATTATTGATCACTGATGATGTTAAATAAACAGTAGATGCAAAGAGGTAACATTTGTTTTTAAGTAAATTATCATCTTGGGCTTAACAAAGTCAACAAACCAGAATGAATGACGCTTGACTAATGCGGCATACAGCTACAGTAACTAGCATTCTGGCCTCACAGCAAGATGGTCCTGGGTTTAAGTCCTGGTCTTGGCAGGAACCTTTCTGTATGGAGTTTGCATGTTCTCACCGTGTCTGCTTAGGTTTCTTCCTGGCACTCTGTTTTCTCCTACAGTACCTCTAAATACATGCTGGCCAGGTAAGCTATTAGTGTAGTCGCAGTGGCTCAGGCTGAAGGGCTGATTATACTTCTCGCAGCAGTGTGTCGCAATGAGCTTGACGCAGACATTTTTGATTTATGCTCAATGTTGAAGCGTGGTCTGAGCTATGTTATATTCCACGCCACAACGGAAGAGGACAATCAGGAACTAGCTGTGGGTCTAGATACGGCTGAGGCGGTGAGGAAGTGGGGGCAAGTTTGTCCGACAAGGGATATGAGAGCGAAAAAGAGCAGGGATCCAGGTGGAAAAAGGGTCCCAGCGTTCTCGTGCACCTCGCTCTTCTATCTGGTCAATCTTCACGAGTCGTTTTCCGCAATTGCGGTCATACAAACAAAACAAGCCGGCAAGCGGATGTAGATTTGACAAATCAGAGGCCTCCTGTCTGCGGCACTGTCTTCGGTCACCTACAATTTGGGAGAGGTGCAGCAGAGTGTCTGTGGAGGGGGCGGGGACGTCTTTGCGTTCACTGTGACACCTACGAAGACGTCCTAGTTTCGAAGTATAAATCAGCCTATAGACTCCATTTGCTTGGATCTATGAGATATAATGGTATGTACCCTGTATGACCAGCGACAAAAAAGTTTCAATAAACTTTATTCTAATATGCAGACACTTTTCAAGATAAAATTACTTCTCTCTCCTATTTAGATTTTTTTTTGAGACTGTCTTTAAATGTTAGCGTAACAACAGATTAAATGTCAGACAAGGCATCATCAAGTACAATGTACTGTACATTGCTTCAATTTTTTTAAAACTGTAATTGCTTGCAAAGCATTTCTTCAAAGTTTGAAATTCTCACATTCTTTGAAACTTTGAGATTAAAAGCAAATATCAAACATATTTAAACCCCTGTCACTATTGAGCGAGTTTTTGAGGACCAAACTGGAGGGATCAGGAGGCAGAATCTCGTAGATTTAATGAGTAAACTGAGGCAAAATCCAAAGAACCAAAAGAAAACCTCAGAGAAAACTCACATGGGGAACCAGAGATGAGGAAGCAACTAAATAACAACAACAAACCAGCACTGAGTGACTGCAGAGGTGGTGTATATAAGGGGAACAGAACAAAGAATGGGCTAACGAGCTGAATATGAAGCAGGTGTGAGTGGAACTAACTAGAAGGAAGCCAAGGGGAAAGAACATGGTGGCACCAGAAGGTAACTAAAGAACTAAACCCTGACAGGAAACAAAGAAACTAAAATACATTTGAAGAGAGGGCAGAACCCTGACAACCCCCTATCAGATGAGTTTTGGAAACTATGAGCTAGTTTTGGGCTAAAGAGATTTGCAACAGCATTAGTAGCATATCCATAGCCAAAATATGTTTAAGTGAACAGCTAATCTAGCTAAAGTTTTTTTCCTCTTCATATTAATGTGAAAGCGGAGATGCTTTATTACTTTTTCCGAATATAAAGCTCAGCCTAGCTCTGCATATTTTTTGTGGGTTTTGTGTATGTCTGTGCATGTCTCTGTCTGTTTGTCAGGTGACGTCTGTCCGCTGTTTTTTGGTCTGTTGCTGACAGTGGCTGCAGGGGGTAAAGATGTGACCCAATCAGTTCGCTAACGCTCAGCTCTCCATGGCTCTAATTGACATCTGTGTGTGTATATTTGGTTTTGTGTTCTTGAGCTGAAATATGATTCACTGACAGCTGTCACGTTACCTTTCTCAGTCCTGATCCCCTCTGCTTACATTCGGTGAGTGATTTACAATGAGTTTGGTTTTGTGGCTTAGGTTTTGGGGCTTTACTTTAAGGCTTATTGTTAAATAGTAACTTTGTGTTATGGTAGAATAAGGAATGGAGGACACCAGCTAGAAGACACTAAAACTGCTATTTTCCTTNAAGGGCTGATTATACTTCTCGCAGCAGTGTGTCGCAATGAGCTTGACGCAGACATTTTTGATTTATGCTCAATGTTGAAGCGTGGTCTGAGCTATGTTATATTCCACGCCACAGCGCAAGAGGACAATCAGGAACTAGCTGTGGATCTAGATGCGGCTGAGGCGGTGAGGAAGTGGGGGCAAGTTTGTCCGACAAGGGATATGAGAGCGAAAAAGAGCAGGGATCCAGGTGGAAAAAGGGTCCCAGCGTTCTCGTGCACCTCGCTCTTCTATCTGGTCAATCTTCACGAGTCGTTTTCCGCAATTGCGGTCATACAAACAAAACAAGCCGGCAAGCGGATGTAGATTTGACAAATCAGAGGCCTCCTGTCTGCGGCACTGTCTTCGGTCACCTACAATTTGGGAGAGGTGCAGCAGAGTGTCTGTGGAGGGGGCGGGGACGTCTTTGCGTTCACTGTGACACCTACGAAGACGTCCTAGTTTCGAAGTATAAATCAGCCTATAGACTCCATTTGCTTGGATCTATGAGATATAATGGTATGTACCCTGTATGACCAGCGACAAAAAAGTTTCAATAAACTTTATTCTAATATGCAGACACTTTTCAAGATAAAATTACTTCTCTCTCCTATTTAGATTTTTTTTTGAGACTGTCTTTAAATGTTAGCGTAACAACAGATTAAATGTCAGACAAGGCATCATCAAGTACAATGTACTGTACATTGCTTCAATTTTTTTAAAACTGTAATTGCTTGCAAAGCATTTCTTTCATGTTTGAAATTCTCACATTCTTTGAAACTTTGAGATTAAAAGCAAATATCAAACATATTTAAACCCCTGTCACTATTGAGCGAGTTTTTGAGGACCAAACTGGAGGGATCAGGAGGCAGAATCTCGTAGATTTAATGAGTAAACTGAGGCAAAATCCAAAGAACCAAAAGAAAACCTCAGAGAAAACTCACATGGGGAACCAGAGATGAGGAAGCAACTAAATAACAACAACAAACCAGCACTGAGTGACTGCAGAGGTGGTGTATATAAGGGGAACAGAACAAAGAATGGGCTAACGAGCTGAATATGAAGCAGGTGTGAGTGGAACTAACTAGAAGGAAGCCAAGGGGAAAGAACATGGTGGCACCAGAAGGTAACTAAAGAACTAAACCCTGACAGGAAACAAAGAAACTAAAATACATTTGAAGAGAGGGCAGAACCCTGACAACCCCCTATCAGATGAGTTTTGGAAACTATGAGCTAGTTTTGGGCTAAAGAGATTTGCAACAGCATTAGTAGCATATCCATAGCCAAAATATGTTTAAGTGAACAGCTAATCTAGCTAAAGTTTTTTTCCTCTTCATATTAATGTGAAAGCGGAGATGCTTTATTACTTTTTCCGAATATAAAGCTCAGCCTAGCTCTGCATATTTTTTGTGGGTTTTGTGTATGTCTGTGCATGTCTCTGTCTGTTTGTCAGGTGACGTCTGTCCGCTGTTTTTTGGTCTGTTGCTGACAGTGGCTGCAGGGGGTAAAGATGTGACCCAATCAGTTCGCTAACGCTCAGCTCTCCATGGCTCTAATTGACATCTGTGTGTGTATATTTGGTTTTGTGTTCTTGAGCTGAAATATGATTCACTGACAGCTGTCACGTTACCTTTCTCAGTCCTGATCCCCTCTGCTTACATTCGGTGAGTGATTTACAATGAGTTTGGTTTTGTGGCTTAGGTTTTGGGGCTTTACTTTAAGGCTTATTGTTAAATAGTAACTTTGTGTTATGGTAGAATAAGGAATGGAGGACACCAGCTAGAAGACACTAAAACTGCTATTTTCCTTGTTATTAAGAAAAGTCATTAATACAGGATGTGACATCACACCGTCTGTCTGCTTCTTCGCCATCTTGTGGTTTGTGATTTTTCGCAACCATCTTGTCAGCCAATCAGTTTAATCAGCGGTTGTGAAGACTGGTTAAATCCATAAATCCATTATGAACGATTTCCTAAAATGTTATTTATTTCTAATTCAGGAAAATATATAGAAATAATGTAATAGAAGTAAAGTTTTATTTCCTCTTCTGCCTTAAGTGATGAACTGGTTGTTGACACATAACACCTGCTGTTCTTGGTTAGTTTTTAAATTAACTTTTGCCTCATTTCAACATTTGCTTGTAGTGCTTAAAATGAATATGTGAGATAATTGTATCTTCTTTATTTGTAATTCCTTTAGTTCTTTTGTTACTGTTTTCTTATTAGTTGTAGCCCATTGTTTTAATTTGTATATGCCGGTTTAGTTAAATTATTATCCTAATCTGGTCTTTTAGACCAAAGTGCAGACAGATGCTAGGAAGCAGTATGCTGATTTTGGCTGTTAAGGAAAAATCCATGAAGACATGAAGCAAAACTAATGAGATGATGAATATAAGGAGCAAAACAGGTGTGAATAATGGAACAAAGTGAGGAAACAAAGGTGAATTCAATCTACTAATTAATGCATGGTTCTGGCTTAGTTCAATTGATTGAACAGGAAGAAACTAAAAAAAAAAACTATCAGAAAATACAAAATAATAACTGGAGAAAGAAGAAGAAATAAAGTAGAGAACACTTGGCACAGAGCAAACACTTTTTCTGTTGGTAATTCTCTTTGCTCTTCCTGAAAAGGTTTGATGGGTTTTCCCAAGAACTGTTCATCAGGTGTGTGATTCTATATTGATTATTTAGCTATATTTTATCTAATGGAGACCTTTGTAGGTGCTTAACCTTTAGCCAGTGTTGGAAGTAGATAACAATGGTAATAGTAATGGAATAATTTTTTGCACTGACATAGTGATCTAATGAATTACTTTTCACATATCTACAGTCTAACAAAGCATGTTAAATCAACCAGTTATAAAGTTATAAAGCAACTTTTCATAAGGGCAGATTCTCTTCAGCAGGAAGGGGCTGCTTTCTACTTTTTGTACACCAATGGTTGGATATGTAGAGCTATGTGTGACTCTGATTGGTTGAGAAGCTGTAATGTGGGTGAGTTTCGAACATTTGATTGCTATGACGACAGAAGGAGCTCCAAGGATTCAATGACATTGTTTTTCTTGATGAAGTCTGACTTTGATTCACTCACAAATGTTAGAGTTTTGGTTCTGTTAAGGTTTTTTTCTTTTGGATGTTCAGTTTTGCTTTGCTCCTTGTTTTCTAGTTTTTATGGTTTAATTATTATTTTATTGTTTTCTTTGTTTTTTTTCTCAGTTTCTGTCTTAGTCTTGGTTCTGTTATGTTTTATTTTGAGTGTTCAGTTTTGTTTTACTCCATGTTTTATAGTCTTAGTAGTCTAATTCTTATTTTGTTGTGTTTTCCGGTTATTTTCAGTTCTCAGGTTTTTATTTGTTGCCCTCTGCTGCCCTCTTGAGTTCTCCTTTTTTCCCTTGCCCCTTTGGTGTTTCTGCTCTACTCACACCTGCTCCTAATCTGCTCGTTAGCTCTCCTTTTGTTTCAGTCTCCCATAAATTCTCTCTCTGTGCAGTTCTTCAGTGCTGGTTCCTCGTCAAACTTCCTCCAACTCCGTCTCTCTGAGCCTTCCACCTTGTGATAAGTGTCCCCCTGATGTCTCCATTGTTTCTGGTTCGTTTTGACTTGTTTTCTTGTTATGATTTTTGGAATTTTGGACTCCTGGTTTCCTGTTAGTTTGGACTTTATTTTCTTCTTGGATTTTTGTATAACCTACCTGTGTTTTCAGTAGACCTTGATTAAATCACCCAGAAAGTCACCTCTGTCTTCCTGCCACTGCTTTTGGGTCAATAATCCATAACCAAATCCTGACAACAAAGACTCTATTCATAACAGTTTCAAGCAACTTTACCCTAGTAAAGCATCTCGCATTGTCTCACCTGTAGAACATACTAGAAACTGGCTGCTTTTCCGATACGCTGCATTTTACTCCTTCAGAGTTTTACTGTTTTCACTTGCATGGTAGACTGTTATACAAGAAAACAACTGTTTTTATTTTATTTTATTAGAAGAAAGATATATATTTTTGTTAAATTGCTTAAAAATCATTTTACCCAGTGTAATTAATTTATAGCCAATTGAAGCCTGTTAACACACATGACTATCAAGTTTTAAAACATCTAGCTTGCTTCACTTTCTTTTGTTATAAACATTAAACATAATAATCACATCTACACATATTCCAATCACGTGTCCAACCACACACACCAAAGTGGTGTACATTAGTATACAATTATACGTTTATTTAATTTAATTATAATAATTTTTCAACATTTTATTTTACATAATTGAACTTTCATTTATATTTTACAAAATTTTAAGAAGAATGTCATCCAAATTCTTCAACATTTTAGTTAATGAAAAGTTAAAGTTCCCTGGTGAAAGTAACTGAGTCAAAAATTGTCATGTTCTAACTGCAGGCAAATGTGAATTTAAACTCATCTTTTCAACCATTTGTGACTCATATCTGACTTGTTCTGTTATTTGCCACTTGTAAAAGCGAACTAAATCGGATACTTATCCAGTAGTTTTCAAATCGTCTACAGCAGAGGTCACAGAGTAGCAGGCCGCGGTCCAGATCCGGACCCACCTGCTGGCTAATATGGACCCAACCTGATTTAAAACATTAATAAATTACTGCATGTTGTCCAATGGCAGTGTCTAAACGTCAGTTGCGCCGCTTCTCCTGTTTGTATGGTAAAGCCATTTGTAGAGTCAGGCACCAGGCTGCACGTGATACAAATTAGCCAATGAGCTGTGGCAGTCAGGGTTGCTGCTGCGAGCCACTTTTAGACACAGCAGGCAAACCTGTGGCAAGCCGGGCGATGGGAAAGAAAGAGAAGACGATGAGAAAAAGAGCAGAGAAAGTGTGGGCTGCTGGAAGAACTGCGGTGAACTGGTGAAAGAAAAGTGAAATGGTGTGCTCAAAGTTGACCCTGCACATTTTAAATATGTTTGGCTCAACCTGTTGTTCTGGACTACAAAAACAATTTAGATTTTAAAATGGAATATCTTTCAATGTTTTATGCTTTTTATTTAAAAAAATCCATGTATAACATGGGTGCATATACACCTCATTTTATTTCAATGTAAAATGCTGTTCAAAGTAACGCATCATAATTTAAAATGTCTACGGACATCAACTGGTTGTAGATTTCCTTTATTTGGACCCTGCTAATTTTTATTGGTTACCCCTGGTCAACAGTCTGAACATTAATTTTATTTGACTTTTAGATCATTGTCTATCACGGCACATCCACACAGACAGCAGCTAAAGGCTGTTAATAGCCGCGTCCCTCTTCTTCTGCTTTTTATAATGTATTCATGGTTTTGTCGACTCTCATTGCTAATAAGTTCAATATTAACATGGAGTCACTGATACTTTACTCTTTTTTTCACCTAAGCTTTATTAAACATGTCCATTGACAGTCACGCCCAGTATTAGTTCTGTAGACTGTGCGCTGCTGTGTCGTCTACATTCTCCTTCTGCACATGCTGATTGCTTTATTGTCCTGAATACTTTTGACAGAACTCTGATAGCAGAAACATATAATTAGTGAAATAACCAAACATACTAAAAGAAATGCTTTCAAAGAGAAATTGCAATTGAGCATCGAGACCTGCTTTGTAAACATTGTCTTAAACTTAAAGTAACATGCCCAATGCTTTACAAAACATTTAACTGCATTTGTCCAAGAGTGGGTGCTACAGCAGGCCACATATCCTCTACATATTTATTTTTTTTGTAGCACCTTTATAGAATTCTGTTAATGAAGCCAAATGAACAAACAAAACATTCTAAACAGCTTAAAACAGAAATACCACAGATTGTCTCTAGAAAATTACAAACATCTTAGTCCAGATAGTCCTGGCCTCTTGGTTCAGCAATGCTGAATCCCAATGTCTGCAACAGTGAAAAGAACATAAAACCTGTGGTCCAGATTTGCGAAACAATAGCTTCTAAATATTGCCTGGCACTGTGACACAATCATTCTCCAACCACACTGTAAGAAAAACAGCTCGGTCTCTAAACAAATTTTCAGAAGATGCTGCTATCACAATGCAATTAGAGGAGGCAATCATGGGAAGGTAGTCATATTTTATGGATATTCCCTACAGAAATAACTGAGCACTATTATAACTTTAAAGAGCGTAGAAAGCATGTTCAATATAAATTATAACCTGTAGCAGAACCTCTCCTTCAACACTGTCATCAGACCATGAGGTTGTACTGGCATAACTGTAACAAACTAACATAAAACTTTGTGGAAACCATTATGAATTGCATACATGACTGTTTTATGTAAAAGTATGTAGGAGGTTACAGTTTCAAGGTTTCTCCTAAAATGAAAAAATACTTACAAACCCTTTCTACATTCTGTAGTCTACCTCTGCTTTCAGTTTCCTACAGGCTTTCCCCCTCTGAATAGAAAACTTTGAGGACGTAAAAGCCTGGATCTGGTCAAACAGCATAGAGTCCCCTGGTTTTCCTTCATTTCCATATAATTCGATTTTGTGTGAAAGGCTACTTCCAGTGCATTGATTAAGTGTCAGATGAGAGTAGAGAAGAGGACACAAGCATCCCTGGGCACAACAGGAGCAGGAGGAGGGACCACACTACAATAACTTGTCACACTCTTAAAACATACGCATTTGGTCTTTCCCTTTATCATTCGGTTTGACAGAATAGGGGCAGACAGTGTTAGTCTTTCGTTGTCTTGATCAAACCCTTGTTCTCTCAGTCTTAATGTATGTTCAGGTACTCTAACTGTGCCTGTACAAAAATGTACTGAGTAAGAACAAAGCTAGCAGTGCTGACTCAACTGCGCTAAACTTTGAATGTAAGTCCTGCATGCTGGAGGAAAGAAGATGATGTTATGTCTTCTACTACCGTCGGGGTACGGATCTTTCTACCCATAATTTTTCTTTTATATAATTAAATAAATAGGTTTTTTTGTATTTATGAACTTGGTGCTGGTTCAGGATAACACATTCTTCAAAATGGTGTAATTCATATCTGCCTTGTTAAAGAATGTCAGTGTTACCCTGTTCTCATTGACTTTTCGGGTGACTGAGGCTACGTTCACACTGCAAGCCTAGATGCTCAATTCAGATTTTTTTGTGAAATACGATTTTTTTGTGTTGCCGTTCACAAATCCAAATATATGCAACTTCTATGTGATCCCCTGTGTGAACTGCAGTCATACAATGGAAGTGTCTCGCATGCGCAGTGGAGGACGCAATGGCGTCACATGCCAGCCTGCTCTGTGTTTACTAAAGTAATCATGGATGGTAGTGCCGGAGCGCATCTAGCGATCTTTCCCAACCATAAAAACACAATCTTTTCAAGATGGTTAAACATAAATACTGCTCTCTGCATAATTGCCCGCCATGGTTGTTGTTTTTCTTAGCTTCTTCATAGCAAGATCCAGAATAGTGACCTTTGTTGGGTATTAATGGCGTTCAGGTCAGATGAATGAGACCTGGCCGTTCAGACACAGGTCACATTTGAAAAGATCAGATTCGTATTGGATTCAGGACAACATAGCCAAGTGGCCTGGGTCGCATCGGAAAAAATCGGATCTGTGTTGTTGAGACAGCCATGAAAAGATCAGATACATTTCGCATATGTGCCAAAAAATCGGATTTGGGTCAGTTCAGGCTGCGGTGTGAATGTAGCCTTAGAGGGATTTGATTGGAAGTGAATGGAAGAAAGGAAAGAGCTTGAGTTATATTTCCATAGCATTTGATGACATGTTAGATTTTTTTTTTTTTTGAAGGTTTCTATGGTTCATAGAAAAAACGCTAGACACTTTCTTTCCTTTTGGAACAGTCAGACATGGAGAGTTTATTTAAAGGAATGATTTTAACTGTTATCTAAATGGATTATGATTCTGCATTTGAAGCTTGCATCATAGTTGGTCTTTAGAATACAAACTTTTTTTGGCTAAACTCATTGTTATTTAGCTGTTGATTGAAGTGATTAGAAAAATAATATATATATATATATATATATATATATATATATATATATATATATATAATATTTATTGGTTACCATGGTGATGTGTGCTGAGGAGGGTGCACAGTGTTAAGGGCAGCACAAGCTGGTGAAATTAAATAAAAATTGTTCTGAAATCAATAATTTTCCATCCTGCTCAATTAAGGATGATCCTGTCTTGATAAAATAATCCAGAGCTGAAAGCTGATCTGTGAGTCCCTGCAGCTCCTCCACAGTCCCCATGGCTTTCTTACTGTAGCTACCACACTTCTCAGTGCTGTTAGTTTAAGTGGACAGCATGGTCTTTTTTTTTTTTCCCAAACTCTTCCTATTCAAAGGCTTTAAAAATCTATGTGAGATTAAAGGTCGGACATATTGTTTTTAGAACTTTACCTTTTTTAAACTCTTATATAACTTTATCCCTAACTTGTCCTGGCTTTTAGCCATGCCGTTGATAAAAACTCTCTGAGGCATTTAAAAACAGCTGAATTTTATCTTGCGGTATCGCAGTAAGAGGGACGAATGCCAAAGCACTACTCTCTCTTCAGATTTTACTGCTGAAACCACATCCACCATGTATTAAAAGGGTGAAAACATATGAAAGGATTAAACGGGGATTAAACGGATAATCATGATTAACTTAAATTTTTTTTTACAAACCTGAGGAACTTCAGTAAAAAAAACAGTGCGGTCAACTTTGTCATAAAACCTTTGCTGCTGTTTGCAGATTTTTTTCTAACAAAAACGCAATCAGGATGTGCAAAATTCAGAAAATGTAAAGCATCACAATGTTGACCTAAATGCCAATCTAACTATCCGATTGTTAAACTGACAATTTGACCAAGGAACATTTCAATTACATTTGTAAAAATGGCTGACAAGCAGTTCATGTTAGAAGTTGTTTGTCCCTACTGATTGTTGGATTAAGGACTTGTCCCACTTCTTGTAAGGCTGCCACCCTGCTTGTAACAGCAGATTTAGTGGAGAGTGAACAAGATTGGACTTGGCAAGTCAAGGAGGGCTGCTTAAAGCACCCAGCTCCGTTTGGATAAAAATCCTACCAATGCACACAACTGCACTGTTGCCATTCTCTGTGCTAACTGCTAATTAACAGAACAAAGCATCTGTTGTTCTTTTAAAACGCGACAGTTTAAATGTTTCATCTCCCCTCCTGTCTTGTCTGATCCTCGGCTACGTCGTCGGAGTGAGGAGAGTAAACCTGACAGCGCACACACTTCCTATAAACGTAGACATAATTGTGTGCAAATGTATCTACAAACCAGCATGCAAACAAAAAGACATGCTGAGAAATGCACTCACACACACACGTTGGCTGTTCTCATGTGAGCTGACAGCGGCATCAGAGTAATGTACCATATTAAAGTGAACAGAAGCTTTACTATAAACATTGCTCCCCCTTAGAGAAAGCCAGAGGCAGAGAGCAGGAGGTTCGTCTGAGAGAGACCGGGCCAGTGGCTAAGTGCTTATTACCCTGCCTCCCCTGACACGCACAAATATACACTTTGGTCTTCCTCTGTCTGAGGTAGGTAAGAGGAGGCAATAGAGAATAAGAGGGAAAGATCACAACCTGGAAAAGAAGAAAGGTTAAATGAGTAGAATGGTTACAGACAGGAAAAAGACATATCAGCGACTCAGTCTTTTTCCCCCATCCCTGTGTTTTTCCTCCTCTCCATCTCTGTCTCTTGTGGCTTAAAGGGGGAGTGTGGGGGCAGAGCGCTCTTGTCTTGTTAAACGGCTGGCAGATGACAGAAAAATTAGAGGCATTTCGCTCTTGACAGGTTGTTGTGCGTGCACGCTTTTTTCCCCCCTTTTTTTCTGCTTCAAATGTTTTTTGTCAGTTGGTTTTCAGTCAAGCTGTCTCGGCAACACAATAAGTGCAACCTGTGCAGACGCACGCAAAGACTCACTGAGATTCACAGGCGTTTAGAGCGGCTTGTGGAGGATTTTTGTGTGTGTTTTCACAGGAGAGGGATCTGATTTTGTGTTTTCAGATTGGCGGCAATGGGAGGAGGGAGACGAGCTGTTTGCTCACAAAGACGTCTTCCCCTTCGCTAATTATTGAGACAGGCTTTGATTGCCTGTTTGGAAACAGTTTCTCAAACAGCTGTAATGACAATGATTAGGCGGTGCTACAAATTCTGTGCAGGCTGCAATGGGAGGAGTGTGCGATCGCTCCATTCAAACATTTTGCCACCTTGTGTTTACATGGATGTTTTTTTTTTTTGCTGTCAAATTTGAATTTCATTTGGTAAGATTATTTCTATATTTCAGTCTAAGTTCCTTTGTTGTGCCTTTCTTCTCGTCCATTTGCAAGCCATCCCTGAGTGAGATGACAAAGATGCTTTTTGGCACTAACTACCACCTTCTGAAACACTAAATTGTTACTAAATTGCTATTTTTGTAGAGTGAAGAAGGCTTTGAATTCAATCATGGCCTTGAACAAGTGAATGCATTTTATTCATCAATTAGAACATTTAAAAAGAAAATACGGATATTCATTGTTTCCTGTTTATATTTAATAACAATTTACTTTTAGTATGATATGAGCTAAGCGGGTTGTGGAAAGCTGAAGGAGAAAGACAATGTAGGATTTTAATAAGTATCATATTTCTGCAACAGGTTGCAAAGGCAGCTAATATGTTCACCTATGGAATTGATGCTAAGATTATGTGGAGATTTTACTTAACTAGAATGAAGTTTGCTTGCAGGATGAGTCATAATTTAATTGAGAGTGATTCATTACATTCAGTCCTAGAGGTTTGCTTCAGCTATAACCCTCTCATCTGAAGGCACTAACGTAAATAGACCTCATGCATTGCTCATATCCTGATGGTTTTTCTGCTCTCCAGCAACATTAAGTAGGTTCCAATAAAGAAATTAAAATTTTGGAATCACTGTAAGAACTTTTACCAGACTTTCTTACTTTTTGTATGAATTACACATCGTAACAGTTACAGCTCCAGCATCTTTAATAAAACACAAATTTCTTTAAATCAGCTCCAAAAACATGCAGCTCTATTCAGTGTTTTGCAAAAATGCATTTAGTGAACAGCGTTGAATGAGTAGGTTAATAGTTTTAGCGAAGGTACAAAATGCGCACATATATTTCAGCATTACACATATTTTAGTATTTACATTCTAAGAGACAGTAGAATCTATTTAAATGAAAAATCTGCTTAAAATTATAGCTTGGTTTATTCTTTAACATTACAGATAATGAGTGGGATAATGAATTTGAGTGGGAAAACATTATGTTTTGGGCTGTTTGATTATTCAGTATTTATTTCATGCTAACAATTGCAAAATGTTCTCCTCCTTCTCTAAATTTACATATAGCAACTCCTGCTGTTATTGCATGTGTCAGCAGCTGGCATGGTGCGTTCACTGATTTGAAAAAGAGTTGGATTTTTAGATTCTGGTGATCCAGTCATTAATCAGTGCTGTTCAAATGTAAAATCAGCCAATTTTGTATAAAGGCTGATTTGAGGCATCTCCTCTGCCATGTGTTTTAAAACAAACCATCCCTTCTTATATAGTCATTAGTTTTCTATGCATACAACCTTTACTTTAGCAATGGTTTCCTATGACTATCTGGGGGTGTGCTGTTCTAAGATGAACAATAAAGGTGCAGAGGTACATGAATCCATGTAGCATTGCCTGGTAGAAGCAGAACAAGTCAAATATATTAGTAATCCACACAATAATTTGAAACAAAACACCTCAGCTGCTTGATTTACACTTCTTTTCATAGTATATAGACTAAACACTTTAACAACAATAGAGTCTTGATGAGGACCCTATTACATGTAGCCCGTTACATTTGCTGTGTATCAGAATTTGTCCTGAGTACATAACACAGCCTCTAAAATTAAAATATAGTAAAACTGTTGCAGTTTGGGTTTTTAGAAGAATCAACAAGATGTTTTTTTGGAAGCACACATAGCCTAATTCATATAGTCTATTAACCTAAAGCAATATGCATGGTATAGTTGTTACTTGTCAAATACGCCACCTTATAGTAGAACTGCAGTCAGTCCCTGGACTATCACTGCTCATAGTTAGGGACAAATGCAGATGACGAACTTCCCACTGGTATCAGCTTCATAGTCATGGTAGGCCACTTCTTTGATTTTATTTATTTTGCTCAGGCTACTCATATATATTATTGCCATTACTGTTAATATATATAGTTGAAGTTTTACACATTCAGTAATAAAATCTCACAGGGGATGGTATGGGGGGGATGGCCATTTAAGAAGGTTTTTTTTTTTTTTTTTATGAGAGCGATGCCATCCCCTCCCATTCCCCCCTTATTTCGAGTACTACATATAGTGTAGCTACTTTAATCTATTATGAATAATTTAAAATCTAATCGGGTTATAGTTTGTCTACCTTGGAGACTCCACAATATCTCTCAAGAGCTGGGATATATTGAGATTCTGTTGTATTTATTTTTAGTCAAAATACCAATTTTTTAGAGGTATAATATTATTTATGCTCAGACCGATCAATGACTTTCAAGTGGACACAACCCAACCTTTTACCTTTTTTGGTAAGCCTCTTAGATTCAGTTAATCCCTCCATTCAATCCCAAAAAGCAAGTGTTAACCTCCTGTTACGCCCTACTAAATAATAAGTACTTATTTAACTAAATAATCCATATTATTCACTTAAAATACCAGTATCTACAGGTGCTGGTCATAAAATTAGAATATCATGAAAAAGTAGATTGATTTCAGTAATTCCATTTAAAAAGTGAAACTTGTATATTATATTCATACATTACATACAAACTCATATATTTCAGATGTTTATTTTGTTTAATTTTGATGATTACAAATGACAACAAATGAAAATCTCAAATTCATCATATCAGAAAATTAGAATATTACTGAAGACCAATAAAAACAAAGGATTTATAGAAATGTTGGCCAACTGAAAAGTATGAACATGAAAAGTATGAGCATGTACAGCACTCAGTATTTAGTTGGGCCTCCTTTGGCCTGTATTACTGCAGCAATGCGGCGTGGCATGGAGTCGATCAGTCTGTGGCACTGCTCAGGTGTTATGATAGCCCAGGTTGCTCTAATAGTGGCTTTTAGCTCTTCTGAATTGTTGGGTCTGGTGTATTGCATCTTCTTCTTCACAATACCCCATAGATTTTCTATGGGGTTAAGGTCAGGAGAGTTTGCTGGCCAATTAAGAACAGGGATACCATGGTCCTTCAACCAGGTACTGGTAGCTTTGGCACTGTGTGCAGGTGCCAAGTCCTGTTGGAAAATGAAATCTGCATCTCCAAAAAGTTGGTCAGCTGCAGGAAGCATGAAGTGCTCTAAAACTTCCTGGTATGTGGCTGCGTTGACCCTGGACCTCAGAAAACACAATGGACCAACACCAGCAGATGACATGGCACCCCAAACCATCACTGACTGTGGAAACTTTACACTGGACTTCAAGCAACGTGGATGAAGTGCCTCTCTTCTTTTCCTCCAGACTCTGGGACCTTGATTTCCAAAGGAAATGCAAAATTTACTTTCATCAGAGAACATGACTTTGGACCACTCACCAGCAGTCCAGTCCTGTTTCTCTTTAGCCCAGGCAAGACGCTTCTGACGCTGTCTGTGGTTCAAGAGTGGCTTGACACAAGGAATGCGACAGCAGAAACCCATGTCTTTCATACGTCTGTGTGTGGTGGTTCTTGAAGCACTCACTCCAGCTGCAGTCCACTCTTTGTGAATCTCCCCCACATTTTTGAATGGGTTTTGTTTCACAATCCTCTCCAGGGTGCGGTTATCTCTCTTGCTTGTACACTTTTTTCGACCACATCTTTTCCTTCCCTTCGCCTCTCTATTAATGTGCTTGGACACTGAGCTCTGTGAACAGCCAGCCTCTTTAGCGATGACCTTTTGTGTCTTGCCCTCCTTGTGCAAGGTGTCGATGGTCGTCTTTTGGACAACTGTCAAGTCAGCAGTCTTCCCCATGATTGTGTAGCCTATAGAACTAGACTGAAAGACCATTTAAAGGCTTTTGCAGGTGGTTTGAGTTAATTAGCTGATTAGAGTGTGGCACCAGGGGCCATCAATTTTGAACCTTTTCACAATATTCTAATTTTCTGATATGATGAATTTGAGATTTTCATTTGTTGTCATTTGTAATCATCAAAATTAAACAAAATAAACATCTGAAATATATGAGTTTGTATGTAATGTATGAATATAATATACAAGTTTCACTTTTTAAATGGAATTACTGAAATCAATCTACTTTTTCATGATATTCTAATTTTATGACCAGCACCTGTATGTGTATGTTGTATAGCGTGTTCAACTAAAGCTGTTTAGTCTGCCATGACTTCTTGAAACAGCAGCCAACAGTCAATAATCCTTTAAATGAAACAGTTAGTAGGAAACTTGACTTCAATTGGACAATTCTCTCTGACGATGAGAACTCAAATTTTTTTGTTTTGTTATTTTTACCATTTCTTTTCTTATGAGTAGTTAAAGCCACAGTTGCAGCACAAAATGTGACAAATTTTAAGAAAAAAAATACATTAGCAGTATATATTGTTGCATCTCTTGAGATTTGGGCAAAAAATTTTGCAAAAATTAAAGCTAATCTACTTGTAAATCCTGTCCCTCCTGCATGTATAAGTCATTCAAACAATATTAGGAAAAAAATATATTTAGTCTTCCTACTGTATGTAAGTGATAGAAAATGTTTCCCAGTTTTCAATTCTTTTTCCTTCAACAATAATCATCTGATGCCTGATGGAAGACTTTTCTGTGTGACAATGCACATTACTAAAGCTCCCTCCTGACCTGGATAAGTCATTCAACAGAAAAAGCAGTAAAACTGACATCAGTGCAGTTATTGTAAGGAGGAAGCCAGAGGGAACAGCTGTTTGATTGGCCTAAAGCAACGTTTCAGTCTCCACAAACTGCCGGCAAGATTGCAATAAAAGTAGATCAGGTTAAAAAAGCAAGAAGAAAGAAAACAGGTATAAATGTGGTTTGAAAGAGGAACCCAAATAAGTTTTACCAGATCATTTACCACATTGGGGCTGATTGTGTTGTCTTCTTGTATGATTAGTTCAGTTTTAAAGACATTTTGTTTGAAATTTGGAGCTGATATTTTACATGTAAGTAAATATACAATCCGCTATGCTTGTTTGTTTATGGGACTTATACTGTGACAAATTCAGAAAATTGGTGGAAAACTTGGATCCCGCTCCAAAATTTGCCTGTATTACAATAATATTTGGCCCCCAAAATAATTCTAAATGTCTATTGGAGCTAGGCTGTTGGTAAAACACTTTGCGTCATAAATACTACAAATCCCTGAATGCTCTGACTGGTGTGCTGGCATATTAAAACAGGACGAGCAGATGCCAGGTAACTGGGAGATTATATGGAATCCAAAAAGCAAATTTTTTTTTTTTTTCATTTTCTTTTTTTTTTTCATTTCACTTGAATGGGTGAATTTTTATTAACAGAAAATATTATCACTTCTGGCCTGTAAGAATAAGTTGGAATTGACAATTTACTCAGAAATCCTATTTAATGGTGCTTTGGGAAATAAACTTTCCAACTTGATTTTCTTACTGGCTTTCTATTTTGTTTTACTTCTTATAAACTTCTTATATACCCAACAGGACCAAATTGCTATACACAGTCATGAAATACAACCAAAGAACCATGGTTTTAGTCTATTAGAGGAAGTCAGAGGACCCAGGGGAGAAATTGTGCATAAATATGGAGGACGTGCATCAAAAGATCTGGCTGAAATTCAACCCAATGTTTAAAACCATGTAACTTTTTTTTTAGTTACGTTTTTAGTTTTCTAGGAAGGAAAACATTTAAAATTGGTCACTTAATTTGTCTCCGATTATTTTGAGTTTGAAGTGTTAGGAGTGAAAAACCTGATGAGGATAAGCCTCCTCAGAAAATGGCTTAAAATGAAGACAGAGAAGCGAAACAAACTGAAATCATAATTTTTTGTGCAGCTCTTATCGTTAGGTTTGTACCCACACCATGTTAACATCATAACAGTGTTCTGAGTGCTGAACTTGCATCATTAAAACTAGGGTTGCGCGATGCCATTTTTTGGCCCCGATGCGATACCTGATACCTGGCCGATGTCGATACTATACTGATACCATCTGTTTGAAACTGATGTGTGTGTGTATATATGAAGAACTGCATACTACTTGGATGTAAAATAATTGCCATCTTGGCTTTGTTAAGCTGCTGCCTACCTTTGTGAAGCAGGAAAAAGACTAATACAAAGTGAATCCAGTAGAACTTTTTATTGCCTAGCTGGAATGGGTGACAATAGTTGAACAAACTTTTAGCTCTCAAAATGGTATCTGTGCCCTATTTGTTGGTCCTCCAGCAGGAACACTGGTTAAAGTTAATAATTAGAAACCTGCATCTGTAATGTTCATTTGATACTTCTAATTTCTGATTTATTGCCTAAGTTTATGCAGTTCATTATAATCAGAGGGTTTATGTATGTCCAGTACTGCCAACAGTGTACAACAGTGTACCAAGTTGGTTGCCACCTTTGCAAAGTAGTTTTCTCACTAAGATTCTAGATTCAGCACATAATAAAATAAAAAAATCTAAACATCCCCTCTTTGTTTTCTGATTTGTTATAACTTAGATGAATGCCAGAAGCCAAGACACCCTGATCACTAAATAAAGTAGGCTCCTCCTACTTCGAGCATTTCTGTAGTCTTTACCTCATCACCATTGTTTCTGCTATTCCTTCAATTAGAAAGCTTTGCTGTAAAGTAAGGTAACATATAGCATATACATTTTTACTACGGAAATACATCCCACATTTATAAACTGATCCTGTGAATTCACCTGGAGGGAGGAATTTATAAACAATATTCAGGTACATTTCAATATATAGACATACAATTTGTTTTATTTGTTTTAAGTAATGCAAACCCGAAATTCAAACTTAAAAAAAAGAAGCACAGTTTCATTGAATGTATTTTATGGCTTACAGCTAATGGAAACCCAAAATGCAGATGCACTCTGATACATGTTATAAAGTCCAAACCCCAAGATGCCATGTAGCAGAAATGATTTGCTGAAAATCATTATGGAGATCCTAGTTATATATTCCACTGTTCCACCAAAGTTATCTCTGTACCTGTAAGCCAGTCGGCTCACCTGACCTAAACCCATAGGAGGTCAATAAAGAATCACCAGGAAGAAGATAAGACACCACAGCCACAAATACTGGACTATTTTAACACCTTAGCAGTACTACAAGCTGATCTCCATGCCCTGCTGGACCAGAGATGCAATTCATGCAAAATGAGGCCCAAAGTGTGGAGAGCATCTACTGTTCATTGATGGACATTCTTTCCAAGAAGGCTGAGATTTCTTTTTTACTGGTCATATATCATATTTTATTGGAGCAAACAGATCCATCCATCCATCCATCCATCCATCCATCCATCCATCCATCCATCCATCCATCCATCCATCCATCCATCCATCCATCCATCCATCCATC